>NW_020956298.1:236196-335856 GCF_003031625.1 Empidonax traillii | reverse complement strand
CTTTCTTGTTCATATACTCAGCAAGATTTTAAATTTTGTTGAAGCAGAGGACCCTTTCCACCCCCTATCAATTCAGCACAGTCACACTGCATCTCTTTATTGCTGTTACAATATAAATACCAGGCAAAACCAAACCGCTCTAAGTAGTTCTGTGATTCATATGAGGTTTGAAGAAACATGGAGGCTTATCTATCTTCCAGTAGGTTAATGGGATAAGAGCCAGGAATTTCTGAGCTCTCTTCCCAGCATTGGCTATATGCTTTTGAGCTGGGAACTTAGCCTGTGTTATGTATTTCCCTTTGACTTGCCTGACACGTCATGTACCAGATGAAGAAGGATCCTTACACAGGGGAGTTTATGCTTCCTGAATTCACAGACTGTGCTGTCAAAAGGCACCACAAGGATCATCTCATCTGACCTTCTGTACACAGAAAATAGACTTTTCCCAGAAATTGGATTAGAGCATCTCCTTTCATAGATAGCTAATCTTTATTTCAACATAGGAAGCCCTGGTGACTTGGCAATGTCCCTGATAAGCTTTTCCAATATTTAATTACCTTCATAGCAGTGAGTTGGTGTCCACTTCAAAGGCTGAATTAATCTAGTTCTATCTTCCACCTATCATGTGTCTTCTCATTATCAGCATGGCTGAAGAACCTCCCCTTCTCTGCCTCACTATCAGATGGCTTTTCCTTGAGTAAATACCCATATGTAGTGATCCATTTCAGCCTTCTCTTTGATGAATAAGGTTATGTTTCTAAGCCTTTATGTTGACAGGTGTGCAGCTAATATCCAGCCCTCTGTGATTTCCCCAGCCTCTCATGTGTGGCCAGTAGAACTGACCCACCACCTCCCAGCAGCCCTTGTCTGCTGTCTACTAAGAAGGTGTCCTTTCTATAGGACTTTTTCTTTGTTTTGAATTCCCAAGATTTTTTTCAGCCTCTTCTGGCACACAGCTTGGCTGGCACTCACCCATCCCTAACTCACTGCAGTTCAAGGCAGCCTCTCACCCTTCAGGGGTAAAATAGCTTCTGCTGGGATATTTGTCTTCCAGGTTGACACTCCTTTGACTCTCTCTCCTTCCATGGATGCACCTATATATAACCCCAGCACATTTCCCATCCCATAGACCTTTGAACTGCTCATGCAAACTCCACCCACTTCTCAGTACCCTTAAGTCCTTCTGCACCTCCTTCCAGTGCATCCTCCCCAGTCCCCTTTCCCGAGCCTGCTGCTGGGCTTTGAACTCTTTAATCGTCCATGCCTGGACTTGCTTCAGTCTGCTTCTCCATGGCTGCTCACATTCAGCCTTCTCTTTTAAAAAAAGGTTTACAACCCCATCCATTTACAGACACATTTAAGATCTGTCAAGGGATCAGTTCTGACACCATTTAATGCACATTTTGTTAATCTCATCTAAAGCAATTTAGAAGAAAGAAAGTAAAATACCTTGGAGGAACAGGGAGGTATCAACACTGCCAAACTGCCTTTATCAGCAAAGACTAAGAGGTTGAAGTGCAAGGAATGCTGGTGAAGGTTTTCTGCACTGCCATCTGACTGTTTATAGACATATATACAGATTTCAAGCCCATTGATGAACCCCAAAATTAACTGCTCCATTGTTTTGCTAAGCACTGATGGTCCTTGCCCTTCTAGTTGTCCCCTTCTCCTCTGCCCATGTTGCCACAACCAAGCCCTGGGCAAGCCCATTCCTCTTCCCTGAGGTTCCCCAAAACTTGTTAGATTTAATGTTGATGGCTCTTCTGGTAATTCTTGATGGCTGCTGGCAGTGAATTATCCATGCCTACTGATCTGACAGGTGTCATTACAGCAGACAATTCTCCCCTGCTGCAGATGGTTAGCTCTCTGATCCATCCATGCTGCCTTCTTTCAAATAGGGACTAGAGAGGTCTGTCAGGGATTTCTGAGTCAGTGGCTGTGATCCTGCTGAGTGCATCCAGAGATCAGCCTAGTCCTGTCCCTACACTTTTTTTTTCTGTAAGAAATCTTTTTAAACGATGCCTCTGAACATCAGGCCTGGAGCTTTCAGAGTCTGAGCCAGACCGGCTTGCCCCATCAAGGATCTACCAAATGAGCTGAACATCTAATTTGATTTTAAAGCAATTTACACCTGTGCTTACCTAAACTTTTCTGGCAGAAAGAGATTAGCCATAGGCAAGGATTGAATCCTAATTGCAACTCATTCTTTGTTCCTATCAAAATCAGTCCTCCTGGACAAGATATATCAGGAGGAAAGGGCTTTAGCTTGTCGTAGGGGCAGAAAGAGTGTGGGTGATCCCCTTCATTTCCCAGTGCCACTGCCTTTAGCCCTGATAGATGCATTCTTCTCTGGTGAAGTGCCACATCCTTGCATGGATGAATTTGGTGGCTACACTACTTCTTTAAAGGTCTGGCTGACTCCTCTCAGCAGAGATATCACAAGAAATTTACGGGCACTGCCTGATCAAGTGATATGCGAGCACCCATACTAGATCTCCAGCTTTTGCTTCGGGAATGCCCAGAGACTTGCCATGCTGTGTATTTTACAGTGACTAGCATCCCTGATGAGGCTGACATTGCACCCTCCTCCTGGCAGTGTCATGGCTTCCTTACAAAGTCATCTCAAGCACAGAAGAAGTATTATTATTTATGGAAAGAACTGATAACTAATAATTCCTATTCACCCTTGAATGCATGCAACTTCTGAACAGGCAGCGATAACCCATGTTGCTCTGACATTTCTCTCAGCAGTTGTCTGTTGGCAGCATCACTTTGTTGCAGTGGCTGTGAAGGGGATCAATCCACAGACTGCCACACTAATCACAACCCAATTGCCTTCTGAACCTCACTTCTGCCTATTCCAGTAAAAGGAGATCCTGACTGGGATTAGCAGAAACCTAGTGATGGGGCAATTTGTTACCCAGGGGACCACCATGGGGCAATTTCTCTTCTTATCTCCTCCCAGCAGAGCATCTCCTTTGTTTTCTGTGCGTGCTGTCTGCTCCCTGTTTAACCTGCAGCACACAGCAGGTGCCTGGGAGAAGAGCAGATCCCCCGGTTAATTTCTTCAAAACTGATAAAAAAGCTATCTGCTACATACCAGGCTGTGCCTGGGGATGGAAGGTGGTTAATGAGGGACCCAGCCTTCAGCAGGAGCTCAGCAGTTCAAACTTAGCTGATATGCAACATTGTTGCCGGTCAGTCATTAATATCGTGACCTTGTCGCCGTGTCTGTGTGGGTGAGGACCAGGAGTCACTGGCTCGGTCTGAAGCTAGGGAAGATTCCGATTAGAGGCTAGGGAGTAGATTTAGATTAGACATAAGGAAACTTTTTTTTTATTATAAGGATGGTGAAGCACTGGCACAGGTTGCCCAGAGAAGCTGTGGATGCCCCATTCCTGGAAGTGTTCAAAGCCAGGTTGGGCAGGGCTCCAAGTCCTTGTCTTCCTGGCCTAGTGGAAGGTGCCCCGGCCCATGGTAGGGGGTCTAGTTGATCTATAAAGTCCCTTCTAACCCAAATCATTCTATCATTCTATGATTAGAAACTGAGTGTAGAGTTTCACAACTATTAGGGAAGATCTACTATGTACGAGATCTCCAGAACCTGTCAGCTTCAGGATTTTGTCCACTCTTCCAACTGCTTATGAGATTAGTTCAATCCCTGAGAAGAGTCATGCAGCTTTTATTTAGGCTTTCAAATATATATTGGGAGTTTGAAGACGGAAAGATAAGGGATAACAGCAAATACAACAAACTGCTTATCCCTGATTATACCCAGATGCCCAGGACCACATTTGTAAGATGGAAGGGAAATCTCCATTCTTGCACAACCAAGTACTTTGCCAGGAAGGACTCAGAGATTTTTGGGTATATGAGAGGTTTGGAGTCTGAACAACCCCTCTAATCCCAAGTCCATATCCAATCTCCATTGCTCAGTTGGTCAGGCACACGAGCTTACACTGCCCATGCTGAACCAAGAGAGTAGGGAGGTGTGATGAGGAGAGACTCAAGTTGATGGGACAGAATCCAGGCAGGTCCAACTGCAGCCAGAATGCCTTGGCTGGGTGTCAGCAGAGCTTGGTGCCAAAACTAATAAGCCTGCCAGGAGCCAGGACTTCCTTGCTTGGATGAAAAACTAGGCTGATGGTGCTTGGCTGGCTCCAGGGCCCTGCTGGAAAATGCATAGCTCTATTCTGCCATGAGAAACTGCTGCTTCAGATGGGGCAACTAGCTTCCCTTCTGCAGCAGGTAATGCAGGGATCTGTGGCACTAAAATGGGGACATGTCCTGACACAAGGATTGTCCTCAGGACCTTCTCATCTGCTGTGGCTTGAAAAGAGAAAAGAAAGGAATTGCTACCTCATTTCCACTATGATGCTGGAGTTGTTACCATAATTTTGACTTCCCCTTGGTGACACTAGGATGGGTCCCTGCTGGCTGCAGGACTCCCACTGTGCTTTGGGATACTGGAAAAATGCATTCTACATAGCTCTGATTTTGTGGTGAGTTTTGTGGAAAACTGACTGAAACACAGTCTTATTCTTCTCATATTTCTGTGACAATATCCTCTTTGGAGATCTTCTCTGCCTGCAAGATTCCTGGGGCAGGATCCTTTCCAATTTAGATATGAAGGAGTATTTACCTTGGGAGGTTGAGAATGCTGTCACAGGACATTTAACAGACTGGTAAAAATAGCACTGTGACACGATTGCCACCATGGAGTATCCAGGCATTTCCCATGGGATATCAAAGGTATCAGTTCCGTGCTTCCCTCACTTCCTGTTTATTCAAGGGGATTGTCACCTCCACAGTCTCTGGGATGCAGCCTCTCAGAGATGCTTGGCAGGGAACCTGCCATGGAATCAAGGAGAATAGCTAATGTGAGCCTAGAAGGCATAATTAAAAATGCAAGGGATTTAGGCCCATAGGCCTAAGAATGACCCCAGCTGTCAATAAGGTGGGGTCAGGTCTGACAGTGGCAGGTGACAGGTCTGACAATGCAGAGCTTGTCTTTCAGGACATTGTCTAACCTGAGAATCCAACACCTCACAGTCCTATATACATTTATCTTTGTAACAGACCAAGCAGGGCTAGGTTTTAGGTTATAAGCAGGCAAGATGGTCAGAGGTACTTCGGAGGCTTGAGTACACCTGTTTCGAACTTAAGATGGATGCAGACATCACTCATAGAGTCCAGATACCATGGGGAAAAAGGACTTGGAGTGCTCATTGTGCAGGGTACCTACCATCTTCTTCTAGTTATGCATTTTTTCTAGCGGGTACATGGGCACCTGAAGGGTTGGTTCAGCTCACTAATCTGTCTGAAAACTGGTGGTCTTTGATCTTTTTTTGAGACATTGAAGGGCTGCACAAATGCTGGCTTTGGTGTAATGGAAAGGAGGTAAGAACAACTTCCCTCTACTGCCCTGCAGTCACAGGGTGTCTTAACCACCCATGAAAACACACCTTGAAAAAGTTGTCATTCGTGTGTCCAAGCCCATCCAGAAAGTCCAACTGGTAGAGAGGCTTGAAGCTAGTTTCTGGGTGAGCAGCCCATAACCTGTGGCCCTTCCTTGGTTCTCCATTGGCTGAGAGACCCCCATGTGATGTCAGGTGCTTCTTCCAGTCCCTTGCCCATCTCTGCACCATTTCATAGAATCATAGAATTATAGAATCATAGAATTAACTGGGTTGGAAAGACCTCCAAGATCATCAAGTCCAACCCTTGATCCAAGCCCCCTGTGATTACCAGATCATGGCACTCAGTGCCACATCCAGTCTCATCTTAAAAACCTCCAGGGACAGTGAATCCACCACCTCCCTGGGCAGCCCATTCCAATGTCTGATCACTCTCTGTAAAAAATTTCTTCCTAATTTCCAACCTAAACCTCCTCTGACATAGCTTAAGACTGTGCCCTCTTGTCCTCTTGTTCTTTATCTTTAATCCCATCTGAAATCAAGCGGCACCTTGATTGCACCAAAATGCATCATCACATGCCGCTTGGCATCACCATGCTACCAACATCATTGTTGGTAAAAATCCACCAGCTCTAATGTGCCAGGCTCCCATCAAAAGGGGCTCTGGGAGGAAGAAGCCATGTGTTTCCTTTAACCTACAATAAAGAAAAGCAGTTCAAAGAGTTGGAAAAAGAGGTTAACAATCTCTTTGAAATGTAGGTTCAAACTCCCAGCACGGCCCCAGTCAATTATCAGCAAGTGCTGTGACACATCTACCGCTAACAAGGAGGGGGAGGGAGGGAAGCCTGCGGTGCAGAGGTCCCGATGGGCAGAGACAGGGGTTAAAGGACATCACCACGGTGGTGGGAAAGTTTCCAGGGGAAAAACTTAGGGTTTTTTTCTTTTACAGGCTGATTCACTCCCCTGCGGTGCACCCAGAGTGAAGGCTGGGCCACTGGAGTGAACAGGGCTGGGAGATAGGCAGCACATTCCCCTGCTTGAATCCCCATGCAGCTGGCAAGGCTTTTTTGAGGGATGTGCAGGCACAGAGGGCTGCTGCTTTCTCTGGGGTGTTCCTCTGTGGCAGCACAAACCACTTTTATTTTAATCCCATTAACGAAAGGCAGTGCAGGGGTGGGGATGGGGCAGGAGTGGGGAGGGTTTGTTTTGGCGCTGAGGATGGGTGCACACAGGCATACAAATGCTGGGAGACAAAGGCTGTGATTAAGGGCTGGTACTCCAACTCCCTGCTTATTACAGGAAAGGATTTATCTGATGGCCTAGTTTCAGCTCCAATTTTCCACCTTTTAATCAGGTTCCCAGGTCTGCTTGTCCACTCATAAAGGGAAGGAAGAATAAACTTGGGGGTGATGGAGCAGGAATAATGCTCTACAAACAGGCATGGGGCAGAGGGTTTTGCTGCCCCAAACTTTCCCAAGAGGCAGACCCCAGGGCAGGCAGAAGGATTATGCCCAGCCATGCAGCATTATTTTCTGGCATAGTAAGAGAACATCCATGCTTTCCCGCCTGACCAAGCCAGGGTTGTGTGAAACAAACGTGCTGGAAATAAAAACCTCCTGCAAAATGGAAAATGTACGGAGGAGCAGCTATTTTTAAAAGGGACAGCACCTACTGCTGTTATGAAGTCAGTCACATAATCAGTCAGTAAGTGACTTCTGTGGGCTGACAGCTGACAGCCAGGAGAAACAGCTCCAGCAGACTGATGAGAAGAAAATGAGTTTTTGGCTTCTAGGAGATGCATGCTTTCTATTGAAGAGAATAATTTCTGTCCTATGCTGCCCTGGGCACAAGGTGGATGGGGGGAAGCGACTCTCAGTGTCTTTCCCAGCGTGCTGTAAAGAGGAGTGAGGTGCTGATAACTCTCCAGGAGACTTAACACTGCAAGCAAATGCCAGCTCAGCCACCTCTTCCCCCTCCCTAACCCAGCCTATCCTTATTGCCCAGCCTCTGCTGAGGTTTTCCTGCTTCTAAAAATGTTCAGCCTCTAATTAAAATGCCCATCTTCTTGCCAGGGCAAATGTATCCGGCCACAGAGCTGAGCTGGTTCTGGAGACAGCCAAAACTTGCAGCTAACCAACCTGGCTGGCTTTCCTGGCATGGGTGGCTGTTTGATGCCTGACATCAGGTGTCCATCACACCATTTTATCAAGCAGCTTCAGGGAGCTGGCATGAGGGCTTCCTCAAGTTATCCAACCCTGAAGCCACCATGTGCCTTTCCTGCTCTGTGGGGTCATTAGTGCTGCTTCAGGTGTTCACACCCCACTGGTGAAGAGGGGACATACATGGGCAATGTGGGGGTTCATGTCGCTGAGGGAGGCTCACATGCTTCTTCCCATTCAAAGGACTTTGGAGAGGGTATTTAAATAAGAAATAACAATTGAAATAAGTTTTAATTAACAATAATTAAAATATTTTAATTAATAATAATAGAAATAATTAATCGAGTAATTAATTAAATAATGAATAAAAATCATTAACAAAATAAGATGTTAAGGCAAGGCCCCAAAGGAGTACCGGAAGGGACAAGGAGCATTATATATGTGTGGCATTCACAAGGAAGTCGAGAACACAGCTTCAGACCCATGGATCGCAGGACAGCGTCCCTCCCCAGGAGAGGAAGACATTCTCCACTGCTCTGACTGAGCCCACACCCCAGGGCAGAAGGGATTCCATCCAAAAGGAGTGTGGTGGTGTAGCCTAATGGTCACAGCCTTATGGTGAACACCGGAAGAGCTGTCATCTGAAGTGGTTAGTGGTGACTTTTCCCCTACAGTCCATAATAGTTCTGTGAGCAACATCTGGCCTCTTCTGGGGACTTCACCCCCCAGGTTATAGTATGATTGTACCTTATATGTCATCCTGGAGAACAGTGCAGTTTGGGGAAGCAGATGAAGAGCTAACAGTTTCTTCCAGGCAGTCTGCAGTTCCGTCTGCCTGGCTGGAAGGTGCAGTTCTTGCTTAAGGTTTGGAAGCAACAGGAACACTGCAGCTACAAGAGGCAGTTTACTCAGTGAATCTCTGCTTGCACCACTTTTATACACACCATCAAGAAGCGCTTAAATTAAATTTGCTATTTAAGAGCAGGAAGACCCCTCTGGAGAGGTTTCTATTTATTCTTTAGGTGCAATGGCTCTGCATGCTCTTAGCCCTCCACGCAGCAGCTCCCACTCCTCAGAGAACGGTGCTGAGACAGGATCATGTGTATCTCACTGCTGAAAGCTCTGCAGTCTGTCAGTCTGCTGCTTTCTCTGTCATGGCAGGGCTTCTGCATCCCTTTGCTCCCTTCCACACCCACAGAATCACAGAATCCTAAAGTCTGGAAAAGACCTCTAAGATTATGGAGTCCACCCATTAATGCAACACTGCCAAGTCTACCACTAAGCCATGTCCCTAAGCACTACATCCACAAGTTTTTTAACACTTCCATGGACTTGTATGTGGCCTCTCCCCACATCACCCATGCTGCAAATCCAGCCTTTCTACACTAGCAGACCATGTCCCAGATTGGTTGAATCCACGAAGAGATCTCCACTACTTCTTATAACCTTTGGACCAGATCCTGGAGCAGGGAATTTTTCTGACATACTCTTGTGCTGCTTCATTGCCATGTGCTCCTAATTTCCTTCAAGTCAAACAGTGAAGCTCTCAAGCCTTTCTGCCAGCGAAGAGCACGGTGAGCCAAACACAGTGGGACAAATCCTGCCCCCAGTTTGGAGATGCAAAACCTGTGACAGTGATGGGGGTAAGCAAAGCAGGGAGATAAGCTGTGTTGCACTTCAGACTCAGCGACAGATGTCACCCTCCCAGCACTAAAGCAATAAATCTGGGGGATCTGGGTTTATTCTCCTCTAAACCACTTTATTGTATTGTGAGTAATCACAAAGCCTTACAATACTGCAGAGGTTCTTTGAAAAAAACAAACTAACACAGCAACAGTATTTGCCAGCTTTTGCTAAGACTAGTTTAGCTAGCAGCTAGCACAGGATTACACAAGGAAATCTTGCAGTCTTCAATTGGATTGTCACATTGAGTTTTAAATTTACCACAGCACTGCAAAGACAGTAATTCTGACAGTAGGTGATACCCCTAATGTTTCATCTATGTACAGACTTAAAAAATTAAACAATTTTCTTTTTTAAAAAAATACATTTTCTGCCAGCAGAAAAGAATTATCTTAAAAAGGAAAGATCAACTAAAAAACCCCACTTCTTTCCTCACAAACTGCCCCCATCTTGCAGTGCAGTTGGTTGCTGTTCCCCTTCAGATCTCTACCAGTAACCAGTCCCATTGCCTTTTTAAGAAAATCAACATGTTTTCTGTGACTGTGAATGCTGGTTGAGCATTGCTAAGGCTCAGTAGAGGGGCAAAAGCCCCAACACTGAAGGAGGGAGAAAAAATCCCACCTTAAAGTCTCTAAACAAATTACTGAAAAGGACATAGATGGAAATGTGGGAGACAGATTTCAGTATCCAACGTGAGGTGTTGACTTTGACTTTTATGGAGTCAGTGGGTTTCAACCATCCCTGAAGTCAGCTGCTTTGAGCAACAGGGTTTCCATTTGCAAAGACCATTGGGCATGTGAGAATGCAGCCTGAGCTTCTTCCAACACTCCCAAGGACAGTTGTGAGATGGGTTTATATCTGTATCACCTTTACATAGATCTCCCAATATCAGTTTCAAACACTGATGCAAGGCTGGGTTTACAGATCAAACTGCAGGTCGGTTTGAGCAGGACCCCATTAACAATATCCCTTCCCATCCCCCAGGACAGAGCATGTCAGATGTGGACTAGACCTCAGCAGACACCTCCATTGCTCCTATATGCAAGTTGAACGCTTCACGCATGACATTTAGTTATGCTGTGCTGCCTTCTCCCACTTTCTCCTAGCCTGGAGGAGAAGAGGGTCCAGAGGGACTCCCCTTTTCTTTGCCAGCATTTCAACAGTGGAGGAAAAAACAATCAAACCTTTGAGGACCAGGCTTTTTATCAGATTTTGGTTGTCAGCCAAGTAGCTGTGTGAGAGAAAGAAAAGCCACAACTCTGGAAAAAACCCCCAAGATCTTTTCTCTGATAAGCAAAGTGCTCCACGATCACTGACATCAGTGCTAATTCTTCCCCTGGCACATTCTCAAGAGCGTTTTGGCGCTGGAAGTTGCCTCACATATGCCCAGATGAGTAGCAGATGTTGTGTTCAGATGGGGAATGTCAGCATGGAAACAACTTACTCTCACATCCTCTAGGTCTGCATCTTGGTTTGATAAGGTCGCCAAGACAAGAATCCCTGTCAAAGTTTCCTTCCAAGCTTTCCCAGAAAGGGAGGAGGGATTTTTTTCTCTCTTTTTTTTTTTTTTTTATCTCCCCCTAAGTCAGGCTCCATGATCTTTTCCCTTTGCAACCTCCTTCATCAAAGGCTGGTTCCTGGATGAGATAGGGTTGTTGGCAGGCCCCTCTGCTTCCCTTCCTCTGCTGCACGTAATTTCTGAGCAATGGCTTGCTGAGGTTAGAAAGATAGGAGGTTGCCAAAGCTGGACCTAATTTAATAAGACAAGAAAAGGATAAGGATGGAAAAACAGGAAGAAATTTGTGGGAAAAGTTCTTGACTTAGTGTTTATTGCACACCTATGTAAATAATATGTAAAACCCAACATATTAGGAGCACTCTGTATTTAGCTTTGTCTGGAAATGTTTCTTCAAGACTGAAAGTGCATGATAAAGAACAGGGTGCTGCTAATGAAGGCACATTTTGGGGAGTAATAATTAAAAAAAGGATGATGCATGGGTTTGTGAGTAAGCAGCTACAGAGTTGGTACATTTTGGTGTGTGCTTTGGAAAGATGTAGCTTTGCTCCTACAAACGTCTGAGGCATGAAGGTTTGCCCTAGACTGATTGTTCTGCCCTGGGACCTGCAGAGCAGCTTGGCCCCCGTTGTCCAGCATCACTGCTCTTGTCCAACGTGATGAGTGCAGGACCACAATGCACCAGGTAAAGTTTGGAGCCTGCAGATAACGCGGGCCAAGATATGAGAGTTTATAAAATCCACAATCAACTATTGGAATATACAAATATATAAATTATTAACAGTTTTACAAAAGGCACACTGCAAGCTATCTCAGTCCGACACCTGTACAAATCCCATAGCCCCCCACCCTCCCTGCCCCACTCCTTCTTCTCCTCAGCTTTCATCATGAAACATAAGGTGCTGCTACTACGGACCCATGGCTGTCATAGCAACTGAGGACTTCTTTTTTGGTCAGCCCAATTTGTCGGTGGTACTGTCCTTCTCTGATGGTCTTAAGACACTGTACGTTCTTCCCCAAGGTGATGCTTTTGATGGAAGGCAGATATTTCAGCACAGTCTTTGGCAAGGATGACACACCTGTCCCAGAGAGGTTGAGCTCTTGTAGGGAGTTCAGACCAAGGATGACTTCAGCAGTCAGTGAACTCAAGCTGGGATTGTTGGATAAATCCAGAACTTGAAGGGCTGAGAGTTCCTTGAAGCTATGAGGAGATAACTCTCGAAAGCCACGCAGGCCACTGAGGGATAAATGAATCAAATCTTTCAGCCCTGTGAAGTCTCCTTTCTCAATCTTAACTACAGGGTTCCCATCAAGATTTAAATATCGGAGAGGAATGCCTTGGAGGTTTGGCACAAAAGTTAGCCTGTTTCCAGAAAGATTTAAATTCTGGATGTTGGGGATGCTCTTTTCACGGTGCCTTGTAATTGTGCTGAGCATATTATTAGATAGATCCACATTCAGGGATTTTCCTTGACCTTTTGATGCAAAAATATCCATTGCTATACCCAAGAGCTTGTTATTGCTCAAATCTATGTCGCTTAAAGGAGAACTGGAGAAACAGTCTTCCGGAAGGACTTCCAGAGAGTTATGACTCAGATCCAAGGACTCCAAGTACCGAAGCCTGGAGAAGGTTGTGGAGGAAATCTTGGCAATTTTGTTGTAGCTCAGGTCAAGACTCACCAGGGTGGTGTAGCCAGGACCCATAAGCATTGATTCATTTATTGTTTCCAGTTTGTTTGATGATAGATCCAAATAGGAGGTATCCAGAGGTATTGGGACAGGAACAATATGTGAGCCTATTCCACTGCAGTCCACCTTGGTCAAGCTAAAGCTGTCAAAGAGACCAAAGGTTTCCACTTCACAGTGGCAGCCAGGGAAGCAGGTTTTGGTCATACCAAAACAAGGAAGGAGAAGCAGCAAATTGAGCCAGGCCAGGAACTGCATTGTACCTGGAAAACAAGACAGTAAGAAAACAGATTTAATTGCTGTAGAAATTACTTCAGGGAAGATGTGTAACTCTTTGAGCTATGCATTCTTCTCCTCTCTCTTTCCAAAGGGATAGGTTAAGAATACCCTTAAATAGCATGGATATCCCAAATACCCCAGTGGGAACTTAATGAGAAAACATATTGGGTCAACAGTCTTTGCACATATAATCACGTTATATGTTTCAGTATCCAACATATTCCACACAAATGGAAATGAGCTGCAAGAACAGTAGGCTGCCTTAAAGCATGATCTATTCAACATGCATCCTTTTGACTGGACCATGGAAGAAGCTAAATGACAGCTCAAACACTGAGTCATTTTACAACCTGGAAAACTTCAGCACACAAAGGTCTTCTTGTCAGAGCATCCCTGTGAGATTTGGGAGCACCGAATTAAAGACCCTAAATTGACAAGTTGGAGAAATCATTTAGACTGTGAGAGCCTTAGGTGTCCAAAAGCCTTATCAGAAGAGGAAAAAAAAAAGTTCCATTCAGATTTTCTGTAGGCAACAGAGATAAGGGCATCATCAAAACAACATCCAGGATGAACAGCTAAAAAGGCCAGCTGCTTACTGTCCAAACAGACACAATGTCTCCCTTGCTTAGGCTTCAGAAGTGAATTTAAAATTTTCAGGTAGGTATGATCATGGTTTTCTATCAGGTGGCTAAAAACAACCCTCCTTGGGCTGGTGGCAGTAGGGCAGACAACAGCCACTTGGCTCCCCACCTACCAGAGCAGAGGAACCAAGGGTTGCTCAGTATAACCCAGACTTTGCTGTGGTGGGCCCAGCCTCCTGCACAGTGGAGAGAGACAATTCGCTTCATGTAGAGCCTCTGGGGAGCTTTTGCTAATTACATTAAGTAGTCTCTCTGATTAACAATGCCAGCAAGCAAGAAGCTCTCTCCACCCCTCTGGTTTTGACCCTCCTCCATCCAAAACATTTCTGTCCCTCAGAATCACAGACAAGGGAAGCAGAGAGCTGATCTGCACCTCCCCGGCTCTGCTGGACACCTTCAGATCACATCCTAACAGCTCCTTCATACAACTGTGGGCAACAGCAGCTGCATGATTTCAAGAGACAGCCAAAAAAGCTTCAACTCTGCATCTCTGGAGAAGGTAAACTGGAGCATGCCAGCATCCTAAAGGTAAGCAGAGGCAGCAAGGAGTGTCCTCATTGGTTCCCATTGCAGTCATGGGTGATGACTCCTCATGCTTTACAAACAAGGTCTCCAGGAGGCCAGCAACAAAAAATCCCACCAAACCAGGCAAGCAGATCCATCAGTACGAGTCCTTGGCTATACTGCTGGCCATAAACAGACACTCATGTGTCAAGCACTTATTTAACAAGAAGAAAGTAAAAAATGCCCCTTGAAATGCATGTTCCCATCATTACCTCAGCCTCCCTGGTCTCTATTCTCACCTTTCCCACCGCTCTTTAAAAGCACTTCATTAACTTCCTTGCAGTATCATCTTTCCCACACACTCTTTGATCTGCCTGAGGCACCTTCCCCACAGCCCTTGCACGTTCCCAAGACCATTTCCTAGAAATTCACACTTCATCTTCCCTCACCCACCCTTTGGCATCAGTTTCTCTCCCTCTTCAGTGTGATCTTCTTGGCTCTCATTCCCAGGAGACTGACTGGGAACTACTTGCCAATATGCAAAAGAAATGCAAAGGGGAAAAAATACTGCAGAAATACTGTCCTGATCACCGATATGAGCTGTCTGGCAGTGTCTCCCAGACCTCCTGCAAATAGAGAGCAGAGATTGGGACTCTGGCCAAATTGCCTGCAACCAAACCATTGCTAAAGGCCAACATGTAATCCTCTGGGGTCCATTATTCTATAGAAACAACAGAAAATTCGTAAGATGAGCCCTAGTCTCAGCCCATCTCAAGTGTTTCTTGAGAAAACACATATGTGTGCAGAGAGGACACAGCTCTTTTCTACACAGGGCAGAGCTCTTTTCTGCAGATGTGTTTCCAGATATCCCTTTCCTAATGACATCAAGGTTGATCCCCTCTGGTTCTGTGCAGAGACAGAGCTTGCTCCCCTCTGCAGTCCCTCGTAAAAACAAATAGTATTCTTTTTCTTTTTTCATTGAGCTGCATTTGGAGTGCACTGAAATGTTTTATTACCAGGGAAAGTTACAGCAGTAGGGAGCTCCTTTTAAACTAAACCTGCAAAAAAGTAAATGTTAAATGTCTCATGGGAAGTACCCACATTAGTGTCAGCTCAGCCTACTGGTATTTCTTCTCCCAAATTTCACCCAGTGGCTATTCCTCGTTGATATCTCAACATGGAAAATACCTCCCAACTTCTTCAAGAGCCCAGCTCAGTTCCTTATGGCATTGTTTTGGCTGTGAAGGGAGCTGTATCACACACCAGCAAGTCCAAAGACAGACCATTGTGATATTTGACTTTCTGAGCACTGCTGAGAAATTCATAGGCTCCTGCTGGGGCATTTGAAGAAAGAGGACAATCTCCAAAGTCCTAGCTTAACTAGGAACAAACTTTTAATAGGGCCTGTAGTGACAGGACAAGGGGCAATGGTTTTAAACTAGGACAGGGGTGACTCAGACTAGATGTAAGGAAAAAATCTTTTTTGATGAGCGTGGTAAAAAACTGGCACAGGTTGCCCAGAGAGGTGGTAGATGCCCCATTCCTGCAAACATTCTAGACCAGGTAGGATGGGGCTCTGAGCAACCTGATCTAGTTGAAGATGTCCTTGCATATTGTGGGGGACATGGACTGGATGGCCTTTAAACGGTCCCTTCCAAACCAAACTATTCTGTGATTCTACAAACCGAGAGAAGAATCAAAACCAGTGGTAGGCTTTGATATGTGGCTGCTCAAATCCTGTTTGACATGGGAATTCCCTTCCTGATCAGCCTCAAAAATGATTGCCAGAAGTGGGCAGATACAATGATTCCCATTGCAACATCCATCACTCCAGCCAGAAGCAAAGACAAAACCCTTCACAGCTGAAAAGCAGTACACAAAGCCCAGCTGAGGTATTTGCACAGCATATATTGCTTCTTCCCTCCTAACAGCACTTCCACAAATTCTCTCTTACTGGCTCTCCAATTGCTTTGCTGATGGGATACAATCCATTACTTCCAGTTAAAAACTCCCTTATGGAGCACTATGAAGCATTCATAGGCTAACATGCCACTTGGTTAATAGCACTGATGAAAGATAGGAGAAATAGTTACTGGTCATCTTTTGGTCCAAGAAAGAGACTCCTGCATTGCCAGATAATCAACAAAGAACTTACTCATGTACAGACATGCTTTATCATTGTGTGGAGCAATCGATAGCTCTCTTTGAAATGGGGAAAGAAACATGCCCTAGGCATTTACAGTTCATCTGTGTACAGTGTGCATTTGAAACTGCATCAAATTGCCTTTGGATTGCTGCCTACCAGCTGCTTTGTTGATAAAGGCAGAAAGCCAAGGTATCCCCTCGTAAAATGAAGAGGAGTTATCCTCTTTCAGCACTGGAGAGCTTCACCCAGGGGAAACACCATGGTCCAGGAACCACCAGCAGCATCACCTGGGATAGTGAGGGGAAAGTCACTGGGACAAAGCAGCCCACCCTAGGGCTGGTTCAGCCATGACATCTTTGTTTCTATGGCTGTTGAGGTGTGCAGAGATCCCAGTGATAAGTTTTGGCCATCTGACAGTCTAGGGGACTTGTTATACCCACTGATTTCAACAGAAGCTGCTGGGGGTGCAACACTGTCCCCTGTGTTTCAGGTGCTCATAGTGGCCCCAGGGCTCTGGTCTTTATAACTTGCTCATCCCTTCTGCATGGCAAATACTCTGAGACAACCTCAAGGAACCAGTGGTGTTTAGTGGAGCCAATGCTGAATAAAGTTCTTAGAAGGGTTCTAGCCTTTTCCCCAATCCCACATCTCTCCCTGAGCCTAGAGATGCCCTGATACCTTATCCCTGCTGTGCTGATCCACTGCAACATTGTGTGGCAGGATCCATACAGAAAACTCACACTGAGATTTCCCCGCCAAAAAGCCCCCAGTATTAAAATCTGATTTTAAAACCAGACTGCAGAGGAATCCCAGGTCTTAGCTGATGGCAGAGAGAGGTGGAAGAGAGGAAACCCTTCTTTCTTGTGTTGCTGGAAATCCATGTTTCTCACTACAATTGATTTCCTCCTTCTCCTCTCCCTTAAAGACTTTTCTCATTAGGGAGATGAGCTAACACATCATCCCCTGGATGAAACCCCATTGCTTGGGGACTGGTCCCCCTCATCAAGAATACAGATATTAAGAGAATGCTACCTAGGCTACCTCCAGTTGCCCTGGCAATCACCAGGATGGAATTCCCTATAGCCAAAAATGAAGGAATAATTACAAAATTATACAAAGGAAGGTGTTTTAAAGTTTGTTGTTTGATGTAGTTGCAACATAGTTGCCTCATTCTTCATTCTGCACTCCTCAGCCTCCCAGAACATGGACTTCAGCAAAGTGTCAGCTGAAATGCAGCTGGAATTGGGGCCGAAGACCCAAAGTCACCCAATGAAGCTTGAGGTACATGAGTAAGAAGTGCAAAAACATCAAGCTTTCTCTACGGTGCGGCAAAGAGAAAGGAATTGCTCTAGAAGGGGATGAAACCTACCTAAGACCAGACACATTCTTGGAGATACCCTTTCTCGCTTGTCCATGGCAGAATAGGATGCCCACTCTCCCTTGTTACTGCTTCTTCCAAACCCAAATTCCACCCAATAACAAGGCACACTGGGATGAACCAGATCAGCTCACTCATCCAGCAGAAAACCCCTAAACTTCCTCTTTCCCCTTTGCTGGGTCAGTGTTCCAACAAATCAGGGTGATCAGCCACAGGGTTACCAGCTCTGACACAGGAGTGGGAAAAACAGGATCTGTCTTTTCCATGGCAGCCCACAGTTAGAGCAGATCAGATATGACATGAATATGTAAGGCATGGTGGACAGATCCTGGTAATTTCCGAGGTTTTTTTCCAATAGTAATTCTGGATGAACAGCAAATAGAGCAACTTTCAAAGAAAAGAGGCAAAAAGGAAGGGCAGAAGTCCACCTATCCCAAATAGAGTTGTTGTTATAGCAAAGGACAGAGAAGTTGTATTAGCAACAGTATTTCATCAGAATGAAAATTTTGGGATTGTATTCTGTCTCTTGCATCAGCCAAGTAAAGAAAAAACAAAGTCTTTATAGCAAAGCTCACCAGGCCCACTTGGCTGCCAACACTAATTGGGGTCAGGGAAAAGGAATTTTACTGGAAAGTGAAACAAGTACATAGGTTATGACAGAGGCCATAAATCCTCCAGACTGGGGAAAAAAAAAAAAAAAAAAGAGTTTGCTCTTCCTCTCTTAAAATATCAGGGAGGCTAACTGGCAGCTGGAATGGTGTCTCCAGAGCACCAGGATGTTCCAGAGTTGCTTCTTCAACAACAGAATTGCAGCAGAGACCTTTCTCCCACTTCTCCACCCATTAATTATTCTGTAAAATTAGAATAATTACTGACTAAAGTGCAGCACTAGCAGCAGCTACACTGTTCCACTGTGGACTCTCCCAGGCTGAGCTCAAATGACACCACAGATGCAATCGTGGTCAGGTCTCCAGATCCCATACACCAATTTGAGCAAACAGCAAAACTAGCTCAAACTAGCCTACACCCTGTGATCATTAAACCCTTAACTGCAGACACACCCCCCTTCCATAATAAAGAGACTGCTGCTGACAAGGTTACTTTTTTTTTTTTTTTGGTGAATCCACTGAAAGTAAAGGTCACCCAGGCTTTTGCTTTACCTGCTTCAGACTGGCTCTTCCTGCAGAAGGGCTCCCCATATGCACACCAGAAAAGAGCTGTATATACTCTCTCAGTAAAGATTATTAAACCTCACAAAGATGCTTTAGTGTAAATGGGAGTGGTGTTTTCTGACCTGTTTGTTACTTTTTGTTGTTTGCTCGTTTGGGGGACACTTTGCAAGCAGTCCTGGTTTTATACTCAGTGTTTATGACTTTTTGGATTTAGGGAGGGGAAATCTAATGGGAATCCAAAAAGTATCTGCTTTTTATGTATGATCCTGCATTTGTTAGATGGGTTTGAGAGAGTTCAGTGGAATTATTCTAGGTGTCAGTAACAGCAGGATGAGAATTAGTCCCTTGGCTCTTCCAAATTGCACTTGGAGCACTTCATCGGGAGATATTGCACAAGTCACTTTTGAGGGATAAGTTATCATCCTTCACTTCACACTGATGGTTTTATCAGTGGGTACTGCAAAGCTTCTCAGACAGCAGAGCTATCCCCAGTTACCCAACTGAATATAAAGAAAGGGATGTGCAACCCTGTTTCCCTCATCAGTGCATACAAGCATTGGGATGAGGGGATACTCAGACACTGGGATGGCAGCTTTAGCCCTTATGTAAAGAGACACCAAGGGCCTGAACAGGAGCTAAAAATCCTCCTGCAGGTGCCTGAACACTTTTTACTCCATCTTTTTGCTTACTGGGAAAAATCAGAATTAAATTCAGGGAATGAGAAAGAAAAAAATAAAATATTTCTCCATGAATTTCTTTCTGCTTTAATTATTTTGCCTGGAGAGATCATGGAGCAGATCCTCATGGAAACTTTGCTAAGGCACATGGAAAATAAGGAGGTGATTGGCGACTGCCAATATGACTTCACTAAGGGCAAATCCGGCTGGACAAATTTCATTGCCTTCTATGATGCTGTTACAGTGTTGGTGGATGAGGAAAGAGAGTTGTTAACTTCCTGGATTTGTGCAAAGCATTTGACACTAATCTACACAACATCTTACTCTCTTTGGAGAAATATGGACTTGATGATGGATGACTCAGTGGACAAGGAATGGGCTGGATGGTCATACTCAAAAGAGTTGAAATCAATGGCTCAGTGTCCAAGAGGAGACTAGTGAAGAGTGGAGAAAGCAGAGAGACAAGATGCTGTTCCCAGCACTGAACAAGAACCCCACAGCTCTGCATCAGGTCTGTCTTTGCATAAGTTGAATCTCACCAAAACCCATGGAATTTGGGTCGTGGACAGCCAGAAGGGGCAAGGAACGAAAAAACAAGACACCATTCCTCATTTTACCCAGACCTTAGTTATTTCCATTCACTTTTCTCCTCTCTGGATATAGAGAAATTCCTGAGCCAAAACAGCAATAATTTCTTAGCATCTGACCCACGTCCTCCATCCTTTAGGAAGATTTTTGTAGAAGTTACAGGGAATAGGGTAGATAAGATGAGCAAGGCCAAAGCCAAATTGTTAAGCATCAGAAGCTTTTCACAAGCCCAAAGCAAAAACCAAGCTTCCCCTCAAGCCACCAACCAGGCTGCAGAGAAGATATGTAGGACTGATCTATAGGGAACCCTACAGCTCCACATTATGGGTCTGTTTTCAAATATAGAATCATTTAGGTTTGAAAAGATCATTGAATTCAACTGGTAACCCAGCACTGCCAAATCCACCATTAAACCATGTCCCCAAGTGCCACATCTATGCGTATTTTAAAGACTTCCAGGGAAGGTGACTTGACCACTTCCCTGTGCAGCTTCTTCCAACGCTTGACAACCCTTCTGGTAAAGAATTTCTCCCCAGTTTCAGTCTAAACCTCCCCTGGTGCAATTTGAGGCTGTCTCCTCTTGTCCTATTGCTTGTTACTTGGGAAAAGAGACTGACACTCCTGCTCAACTGAAAGTCTCTGCTCTAACTTTTTAAATGTAAAAAAAATTCCTTTATTTAATAAAGAAATGGAGAGACCTATTAAAATAATCTTTGTTTCAACTGTTAATGTCACAAATCCCATCTGCATTGCAAGAGGTCACAGATAATTTATCATCCTAGTGTTTAAATAGCTTATAGTTTATTCCACTTGTGCAAGCTTTCCCCTCCAGCATCCCTCATCCCTGAAGGAGGAAATTAAGGTGCGGGGTGGTGTATTTTGGGCTCTGACAAAAGGAAACATGTGCAGGCAGGTCTGCCAGCCCATACAGTAAGTTCCAGCTCATTTATATCCATGGCTGAAATAGAATTTCTGCCACCCTGAGAGCTGCATGCCTTGAAAAGCCACATTTTGTGAGCAAACAGCAGCCCAGCTCCCAGGAATTTTGCCTTGAGTGGGAAAATTCTGGTGCTACCTCCCGCACGGGCAAATTAGGAATTAAATCACCATGGCACCAGGGTTTGCATGAAATTCCTTCCTCTGCTCAGCCCAGGAAGCTGTCAGGATAACAGCAGTTTTACTCCAGGTGGAGGAATTAGTCTCCTGTGGTTTTTGAAGGCAATTTTGCTCTCCAGCCTCAAGTCAAGCTGTGCTTGTGCCCAGAGGGGGCATTCCCGAAAGGAAATTGTCTGCCAAACCTCCTGAGCGGCTGGGGGCAGGGGAAGGCAGGTGTTGGAGTGGTGTAGCACCTCTCAGTAACACCAGGAGGGATTCACAGGGTTTGCTGGGAGCAGACAGGATGTGAGCATCCCAGCCCCACCATTGCCTCCTGGCTATACCAGCTGCAGGACAGCTCAAGCTGGGAGCGTTGGCAGCCACACGCTGCTTCCCAGCAGCCCAGAGTTGCAGGGAATCAACCAAAGGTGCCTGCAAGGGATGTAAGAGCTCAGGACTTTCTCTTGCTCTAAAATCACCCCAGCCATGACCACTATGAATTCTTTTACCCACAACAACCCCTATTTCTCATCCTCCCCCTCTCTGCTTTTTAACTGTGAGCATTTCAAGGAACAGGAGATCTCAGTGTCCTGGCACTCACTGAGTATAACAGAGACCTCATCTCAGCCAGGAACACAAATATTTTCTTAACACACCTCAAACTCAGCCCAAATAGAATTTTTATCGTAGTGACATGTCCCAGAAAGGGAGGTCTCTGCTATTTTGGCACAAACTCGGGAACAGACCAGCCCTTCACATGGCTCCTCATAGCCAAAGGAGAGGCTTACACAGGGTTTTATGTCAGTCTTTACAGCATTTTGCTGTAGAAAGACTTGGTGAAGCTACAAACAAATCCCCCTGCCTGATCATCTCCAATGGCCAAGGACTCACTGTGAGGCACAAAGGGAACCTGTGAGTACTCAGGCTTTAATAAATCACAGCGGTAACCTGGGGAGGATTAAACCCTCCTTCTTTCTTAACTTGTCAATTATTGAAAGCTAAAATGATCACAGCAAGCTTCTCCTAAAGCCTCAGTCCTTGGTGATGAACACCTGACTGCCCAGCCAGTTCCTGTGGCGGCTTCTGCTACAATGATACTTTTTCCTTGCACTCCAGCTCTCAGAGACATGATATAATTCTAGAGGAATGCACTCTGGGATGAACACCATATGGTAGCAAGGAATGTTAAGAGGTGCAGCACAGGGAGATGAAACCTACCCATGATGGATACTTGGTTTTAGCTGTTAAAAGAACTGATTAGCCATGTCATTGTGCCCAGCTGGGAAATGCCACATGCCATACATGTAGCTGGGATGGCACATCCACTGTTCCACCTCAGGAAAGTGCAGGTTGCAAGGACCCACCAGCAGCTATCTGGTCAATGAGGGAAAGGTGTGATGTCTATGGATATACCCCATACCTCTGACCTGGTTTGCTTCCAGCCACCTCAGAGGGCTGGTCTGAGCTGCAGAAGGATCATGCTTGCATGGGTAGACATAGATGGGTTCCCCTGGAGAAGCTGAGTTTGGGAGGGGGAAGGAAGCAAAAGAGAGGAGGGATGCTGCCAGGAGAAGGTAATATATCCTGGGATGATATCTCTGTCCTTTCCTGGTGAGACACAGCCCTCCAAGCGCAAGTAGCTCAATACAGCCCCATTATCCTGTATCTCTAATGGTTTTCCAGTTATTTTTCCTTGAATTGGAGAATCATCAAGGTTGGAGGAGACCTCCAAGATAATTGAGTCTATTGAATCAGAGGTGGCTGCAAACCAGGTGTCCAAACACTGATAGAGTGCCTTGGGCATGGTGCAACAGCACTGGCAAAAATCATGAAAAAGCAGAGGGAAAACAAATTCACCCTGGCTGGGCAACACCTCCCGCCCTGGCAGGAGGATTTTAAGAGGACCCCATGCAGCTTTAGCTCTCTGAAAGGCAGCAGCTGCCAACCTCCCTTCTAACAGCCCTGCGGGGCTGCTGACTTCAATAAGGAAGGACAAAGTGGGGAGACCGGGAGTTAGGCTGGGTGCCCCTTGGCACTGCTCCAGCTGGCCCAGGCTTCTTTGTGGGCTTTTTATTTATTTTTGTGGTTGGTTTTTTTTTTTCCATGCACAATAATCTCTGGGCCCCTTTGCCGTCTGTGGCTCTCAGCACGCAGCTGCAGACCCTCCACTGAGGAAATAATAAATACAATCCTGGCCATTATTGTTGCAAACAGCACAGCTGGAGGCTCCCATCTCACTCCCCTCATGGCCTTTCTTTGCCCCCCCTTCAATAATTCTTGCATCATGATGCTGCAAACAATGAAGGCCAGTAAAACTGCATGGTAGAGCATCAGCTGGGGCTTCAGGAGCTGCCCCCACCCCAGCAGGGCACATGAGACATTTGCTACACCTAGTGGGTCTCCTACAAGATTTGGGAAGGGGGATTTGGGGAGGGGAAGGGGATCTAGGTAAAGTTGATAAAGGGTTTACCAGCAGGGCATTGACACTGCCATGGTTCCCACCCCAGATGATGTTCCATTGCCCCAGTGATATGGTATCTCCTCAGCTTTTTCCTCCCATCCTTGGTCCAGGATCCTCCAATCCTTCTTGGCTGGTGCAGTATTTTGGATAAAGATCATCTGAAGTGGGCTGGGAGAGCCACTTCCCCAGCTGGACCCATTTCTCACCACTGATGCTACCATGAGTCCTCATATGCATGCCTCAGTTTCCCTCCTGACACCTTAAGAATTACTAGCACCAGGACCAAAAGGTGTTTATTCCTGTATGGGGATGGAGGTACCATCCCTGTGTTTAACTGGGAAGGGAGAACAAGTCAGGATAGTCTGGTCTCACCCTGTGCAAAAGCCTCCAGCCAACACTGCCACTGCCACAGCTGGTCCAGCCAAATGCTACTGCTGTCCTTGTGCACCATGTCCAGCTCCTGCCTTGCCTGGATAATCTAGGGACACCAGCCCTGCTTTGTCCTCTGCAAAATGGGCAGTCAGTCCAGAAGACAGGGAAGGGGACATCTGGGGAGGTGATTGTGGTGCAGAAGTATTTAAATGCCTCTCAAATCAGTGTTCATGGACTCTGAAGTGTGGCTGCAGTCTTGGTGACAGCCAACAGCATGCCTGCCTCTCCAGGGACCTCTGCCCACTTGTGCTGCTCACCTCTCCTGCCTCCATTCTGCCCCAATCTTTGGCCCTTGCTTTTGGTGCTGCTCTGTGGCACTTCTGCCATATGGAGATGCTGCGAGTCATCCAGGATGCAGACAACCATCTTCTTTACCATTTAACCATATATTAAGCCAATTCCTAACCCAATTTTTTCTGATTGCACAGACAGGCAGAGTAAGACTCCCCAAATCACATCCTCATACATGCCCCTCATATGGGCTACATAGTGCTGACTCCTTGCACCCTGTTCCTTCCCTCAATGCCAGGAGAGGCCACCATGCACCATGCTGTGAACATAGGAGATAGAGACATCGCCATGGAACATTTGGGGATGGTCCAGAAAAGCAGTGCTCTCCCCCACTGTATGAGACTGGCAAGGTTCAGAGTTACCCTATAATCCTCTGACTTGGTGATCTCTTGCAAGAGGTTGCAACACTCTTGTCCTGGATAGAGAGAGGGGCTGCACCTCCTGTGTGAACTGAACCTTTGCACTGGGATTAAAGGGCTTTGGAGAAAGGATCTCCTCCATCCTGCTCTGTGAAACTTGTCCTCACCTCCTACAGACGTCTCATTCTCAAGGATGAGGAGGAAAATACTGAGGTCAGGGATGTCTCCTGCCCCGCCTGGAGACTAGTGACACAAGCCCCATGAACATGTGTCACTTCAGACATTACAGGGTTGAGGAATCACATCTCGTTTGACCCGTCTGTCACAACACAAACTTGCCTTTAAGTCTCAATTTTTCCTGATGAGGGTGATCTTATTCAAAGTAAAAAAACCACCAAAATTCAGTAAAATTAGTCCCCATCCCTGAAAGTGTTGGCCAGGTTTGAATGGGGCTCTAAACAAGTTGGTCGAGTGGAAGATGTCTTTGCCCATGGCAGAGGGGTTGGAACTGGATGATCTTTAACGTCCAAACCAAACCATTCTGTGATTTCTCTGCCCACCCCAGGGTTTGAGTTGCTGGCAAGAATCAGGGAAAAGGAGAGGAGTCAGCATACAGAGGCACAGACTGCAAAAAAGAAGCAGGATGGGAGAAAGGGGAAGGAAAAGAAATCTCACAGACGCTGACACTCAGATATTACACACAGCACATGGCCCTCTGTCAGCTACGGTGAAGATAAAGTGCTTTTTTCCAGTTTGCCACTACTCTGACATACAGATTTCCAGCCTGGTTAATGCAACTCAGGAATGTGCCATGCTAAGGCAGCCAGGTTGGTTTAATCTCTTGCAGCATTTGCTCCCCGGAGCAGGGAGGCTGAGGCAATTCCCAGAGCACATATTTCCTTCTCCCCTGCTGCACACCATACACACAATGGAACCTCCCAGGAAATTAAAAAAAAAAAATTAATAAAAAATTATATAGACATATATATATAAAAATTGCAGTAAAAATTAAAATCTCAAGGTTCTTCCCCTCTAATGAATGGCTGTGCCGTTCATACATTTGCCTCGATAGGTCCAGGTGCCAAGTTTTAAGACAAGAAATGGCTTGCTCAAGCCAGTTTTTATCTCTTCCCAGCCCTTGACATCTCAGTGTTCGGAAGTTTCTTTTGATAGCCTGCCAAGGCAGCCAGTGCTGCAGCTACCGTGCAGAGCCTGAGGGTGCCAGGGGTCAGGAGGGCTGCTGGACAAGGATGCCTTGTCTTATCCAACCCTTCAGCCTCTGCTTCTCCCCACCAACCAGCTAACAAGAGAGGAGAAGGAGGACGAGGAGGAAGGAGGAGAGACTGAAAGAGGATAAAAAAAAAAAAAAAAAGCAGTTAGGGATGGAGGGAAAACTCTAAATCTCTGGAGGATAGTGGCTCACCTTTTTCTCCCAGCTCTGTCTCGCACTGGGGCGGTGCACACTGTTGCTCACTGTGGGGCTGGGGGAGCACAGGATGCTTGTCCTATTAAAAAATATAACAAAACAACCTCTAAACTTTTGCACGTTTTTTTGTTTTACAGCTTTTTGTCCCAATTTTCCCCCACCCATTAAATGCTGGTTAGTTTCTTGAACTCAGTTTTAAAGAGGTGCAGGAGACCCTCAACCTAACCCTGCAGCCTTTCCTGCCAGTCCACCTTGTCATCAGAACTTAACGTCCCCAGGGATGTCTGTCATGATTCATGCGTTTTGTCATTGCTCCCCAGTGCCTCTGACAGCAGCTGCTCAAATTCGTTCACAAAACAGCAACGTCTCCCCTGTTCCAGGATGCCGCAAGGGAAAATCCGTCCCAGTGCTGCCACCCCACCTCCTGCCTACCCCGGTGTCAAGCATCACTCACCCTGCGCACCCACGCCAGAGATGGGAGATGGCAGGTCCTTGCTGGGCCATTTATAACCCACATGTGAGCAAGCACCGCCCACATCTTCTCTGGGACGGGGGCTGGCTGCCGTGGGTCACGATAGGACATGATCCCTGCCCTGCACCAGGGCGATGGCAGACACTGACCCGGTTTGCCTGCGAGCGCCTGGCTGCCGACAGCAAGCAGCCAGCCAAGTCTGGCCTGCAAATCCTCCCAGGGACACGCCAGCCTGCCTCTGGTCCTTCCAGCATCTAACACATCCAGCGTGCTCCTTATTCCTGTAGAGATCGGCGAGACACTGATCTAACCCTGCCTTTCCCCAGCACCTCTTCTCCCGGTGTTCGCTCCGCTCCTTACCGCTGCAATAACCCCGGTGCTGCCAGCTGACCCTTGGAGCGGCGATCAATGCGATATTTCAGCGCAACGCCAGCCATCGGCACCGGCTGCTCTCTGCAGAGCAATGGCACAGTGTCCGCCCAGACAAGTTTCCTACTGTAAGTTCAGTGAATGCTGTTATTCAGGCTCACGGCGGCTGATTTATCATGGCAGGCACACGGGGAAAGCTTTCCATTCGGGAGACTGGGGGCTGTTCGTCCCGCTGCCGCGATGAACAGCGTGAGCTCAGCAGGGCTCGCCGTGCTGCGATGTCTTCGCTGCCACCAAATTACACTCGCTAACCGCGGCGGAGAGCGTCGCTTAACGGAGGCGATGACACTTCCCCACGACACAAGCCACCAGCTCCATCCTCACCGCTCTCCTCCCAGCCTTCTCAAATACGAAGCAAGAGGACTAAAGTTGACAGACCCTTTTGTTTCCAGAGAGCTTGGCACGTGTTGTGGTTTACTGAGCTAATAAATCTGCCGTGGGCTGTGCCTTTTAATGACTGCAGCATTAATAACAAGTTTCCATGGAGCTGCTTAAAAGTTTACAGGGTGTGTGCGCTACAAGGGGAACCCCGGGCTTTCCGACCTTCTGCTTCAGAAGTCACAACCAGCAGCTTCCCTCTTTCTTTCTTTCTTCCATTTTTTTTTTTTTTTCAATGAGAGAATGAATAAATCCTGGTCTGCTTCCTCTCCCCCCTCCCCAAACCCACCTTCCCCTCCAGCTTAATCCACTTAAAGAGGGGAAATTCCCTAGCAGGGAGCTTTGCCGTGCCTTTATCAATGCAACCCGGGGAGAAAAGACCCCCGCTCTGCACCTTCCAGCTTCTTCACCCTAACCAGCCGACCCGTCTATGCTTTCGATCCCTTCCCTTCTCTTTTCTCTCCTTACCTTGAGTAAGCTGCAAAACCCTGCGAGCCTCCCAGCACCTGAACCCCACCAAAAAGCCCCCGAGAGAAGAGTGGAGGGCCGGGAAAAGAGGGGGAGGGAGGGGAAGGGAGACAGGGAGCCCTATGTGAAATCAAAGCCCCGAAGCCGAGCACGGGAGGCGGTGCGGAGCCTCCAGCTGCTGCTCGGATTACTCTGCAGCCGTGGCAATCCCGAGCACTCTACAAACCCACCATTCCACTGGGGGAAGAAAAGGAGAAGGGATTCCAGCTGGAGACGCTTCATGCGGGCTGGGGGCTCGTAAGCACCCCCTGCATCTCAAAATTCTCATTTGGAAAAAACAGAGGTGGGGAAAAAGTAGTTTATCTCCACCCGAGACTTCTGTCCTGCCTCCTACCCTGCAACTCCGGCCGCTGAGCCCCCACGCAAGGAGTAACTCATCGCACCAAAAAAGTTTCCGCGCTCTGAGGCTGGGGAGGGCTCCCCAGCAAGCACCCCCTGGGCTGGCCCTGCGCATCCCCAGGGAGGCGATAGAGAGGGCTCAGGCCATTCCGATACAGACAGCTCGCCCCCTCCCCAAAAATGAGCCCTCTATGGTTCTGCACACCCGGAGAAGGGGGGGGGGGGAACAGAGAGGGCATGCAAGGGGCAGGGTGGGGATGGAGCGAGGCAAGGAAGCGATGGGGTCAGGGAGGGGTTGGGGGCACAAGGAGAGACTCACCGGGGCCGGGGTCGGTTCCCACCGCCGGGCCAGTTCCCACGGCGGGGCGGCCGCGCAGCGCCGGTTCCCACTGCGGGGAGCGGGCGCCGCCGGGAGCCGGCAGCAGCAAGGCTTGGGGCCGGCTGTCCCCTTCTTCCCTCCTCCTTCTCCCTCCTCCTCCTCTTCCAAGGCGTGCAGCTGGCTGGGCAAGCTGACTGCCCCCTTTCCCGCAGGAGGAGGGAGGAGGGAGCTCAACAGATGGCTGCACACAAGGGAACATCTGGGAGGAGGAGGAGGGAAGGAGGAGGAGGAAGGAGGCAGGACTTGCGCTAGGCTGTGCCACTCCTGAACTGGCAGACCCCCCTTATGGGGGAAAGGAGGTGGGAGGTGTCAAGCCAGCTTTACACACACACACACACACACACACACACACACACACACTCACACTCACTCCCTCTTCCTGCTGCTCTGCATCCCTTCTGGACAAAAATCGTGTCCCTTTGCTTTCTTGGGAAAAGAAAGCTTACTCTGGAGTCAGCCTCGCAGCACAGCCTTGTTTCCAGCCCTGACCTCTGCAGGGCTGTATTTGTAGCAGTGAGTCCTATTCCTGAACACTGCCTGCACCCAGTTTTCCAGGCTTTTAGGGCCAAGGTCAGCTCTGGCACCCCAGGGTGCAGAGTAGGATGAGGCAGCACCAAAGTTTGAGCTATGCTAGCAGGCAGGAAACGGGCTTATAAACTGTATGGTACAACCCCTGAAATAGAATAAAGAAAAAACCCATCAAACAAATTAATTCACAGTTTGGGGAACAGAGAGTCTGAACACCATCACTGGAGGATGGGCACTCCCTGGGGCTGTGAAAGAGCAGCCCTTCACCAGAATTTCTTGCTTATTACATGTAAAGGCCCGGTGGTGGCTTGAGTCATGATTTCAGTACTGGAAAGAGAATCAGAAATCTACCTAGTGTCCTGGTATTGTGACACTGGAAAAGGCAAAAGGGATTGCAAGAGGCCATGAGTCACAGAGGACATACCCTGTGGCTGGCTGCAGCTTCTCAAATTGCACCCCTTGTATATTCATGGCCTTTGCCAGGTCCCAAGCTGTGTGTTTGCTTAAGAAGTTTAGGTCAAGAAGGTACAACTATGCTCCCTGTGCTTACTCATAGTAGCACTGAAATACCCACATGCTCCATGTCCATATCAGAGTTTGCTCAGACCATGATCCTCAAACAAGTATTTGCTGAGATTTGTATTTAGCATCAATTAGGGATGAAAAATTGGTGAAAAGAGTTTTTTTGGCTCTGCTCAGTTGCTTTCTCCAAGTGTGTCACTCCATGAAGATCTGCTGGGTGATCCCCTCATCCCCCACCAGCGACCACAGCTCTGATCCAGAGGGACTGAGGCTTGAGGCAGGAGATACTGGGGGGGATGAGGAAGATGTCACAGTTGTTCCTCTCCACCCTCTGCATTTCCACATAAGTGGGGCTTATCTGCATTATGTGCTCTCTCTGCACCCATGTCTCATGACCTGCTTTTTGGGAACCACCATCACACCATGAGAGCTCTGTCAAGGAGCAGCCCCAGGGAGCCAGAGAGAGGAAATCTGTGCCCAGGACTCAGATGAGCCAAACGCTTTTTGGGGAAAACCATGGGAAACCCCCTTAATCTGGGTGGTGATTTTCCATGTAAACGTCATGGCGGTATCTCCAGACATGAACAGTCTCCTGCAAGGATCCATTCAGCTGGGTCTTTACACTGTTCACCTTTTATAGCTCTGGGTAGGGGAAGTTGTTAAGCTGGAAGCTTTTGTTTAGTTTTCCATTTTGTTCATTTTTTCCATGCCTCATGTTAGGCCTTTGCCATGTCAAAGTTGGTTTCAGTAAAGCAAAATGCCAGTTCAAAGCTGGAGAAATTGGAATTAAATCCTCTGCTGAGATCCAGCTAATATATATATATGTATAAAAGTCCAGTGTATATATGTATATATATATGCATATCTATAGTTATGTATATCTATCTCTCTTTACATATATGTATATGTGTATATATATATATATAAGTCCAGCAGTCAGCACTGCCAGGACTGGTGATTTGAAAGGAAGAACTGAAAAACACGAATCTGGCTTAAACCCTCTGAATTTTGCTAAAGAAAGATCTTTAAATTTTGTTTTCTTTCTTTGAAACCTGAAATAAAAAGTGTTATTTTCTGTTAGATGGGAAAATTGTGTACTCAGATATTTTATTGGTCAGGTAAAAAAGAATCAGCTGAGATATGTTCTGGCTTGAATGTCTAATGCCAAGAGAGATTTTAATAAAAGTTCCCTAGTTTGATGGAGTTGGCCAAAATCATGACGGGGAGAGGTCTAACAATTCTGGGTGACCTGGGGATAGGGATTAGCCCTGGTGTGATGCTAACACAAAATTAGTTATGCATCCATCTGATTCTTAGGTACTTCAAACAAAAACAACTGTACCAGTGTCTCAGCACCCTCACAATAAAGACTTTCTTCCTAACTTCTAATCTAAACCTCCCCCCTCAGACAGTTTGAAGCCAATCACCCTTGTGCTATCACTCCATATCCATGTCAGAAGTCCCTCTCCAGCTCTCTTATAGCCCCTTTAGGTACTGGAAGGTACTCTAAGGTCTCTCCAAATCCTTCTCTTCTCTTCTTTTCTTCAGGTTGAACAACCACAACTGCCTCAGCCTGTCTTATTAGCAGAAGTGCTCCAGCCTTCTGAGCATCTTCATGGCCCTCCAGCACCCTCCAGCAGATCAATTTTTAGAGGACATTTGGGTTTTAGGTCATGTTTCCCACCATCACTATTTCTATTTCTTTGCCACATTGGAGCACATATTTGTAAAGGTAAAATAGGGTTTTCCCATAGCTATGTGTCCCATGGGCTGAACCTTCACATGCGAAACCAGCAATCCTGTATTTGGACAAATTTTCCCTCCTGTCTCAGACGGTTCAGTGCCTGGGACACCAAGGGAGTATGAAAGATGGAAATGGAACTTCAATTTTATCTCTTCATATAGTTCTGGGAACCATAAGACATCTTTCCCCATTTAGGTTCTTCCAGGGCCATGCTGAGCCTTCCTCGTATCTTCTGTTCCAGAAGACACCAGCTCCATTCTGTGTTTCTCAACATCTGATAGCATCATGCCTGGTTTGACTTGTTAAAATCCAGACAACTCTTAAGCCAAAGGAAAATTGTCTGAGTCACTCTGAGTTTCTCCGGAATAAATCCTAACACACACGTCAGGCAAAAGAAGGTGAATGAGAAGTGTGAATGAGGATGACATAAAATGGGTTAGTAAGAAGAGCTGGAATTTTGCCTGATGATCTTTGAATCCCTCCCTGAGATCTCATTTCCCTTACTCTTATTATGCAATCCCAGGAATGGAGATTTTTCATGCACTAAACAGTTGGAAAAAGCCACAAAGCCAGATCAGTGCCTTGCAATCCCCAGTTCTTATCTTTTCCCCCACATGAGAGTAATCCTGCAGATGAAGGAGCTCTCCCTTTCTGTTGTGCAAGGGATTGCTCATGAACTCTCTCCTTTGTGGCTGAGATACAGCAGATAGCTTAGGAAGTTGTCCAAGCTTGATTGCATTTGATAAAATTTCTCAGAAGGAAGAGCCCACAGCATCAGCCAGCATGATTACTTGTGGAAGAGTTTAGTTATTCCAAGAAGTTAAAAAAAATGCTGATGACAATTGTAGCAAACAACCATCACCAGTTCCCACTGGGAAATTATGAAAAAGGTAGGTCTACTTGTTTGCTCTGGGAATGTTTCCCATCCTTGTGGGAGTCCTGTAGTAGCTCAGAACTAGAAGCACAGATTCTTTTGAACTCCTGTAACAAGTAAGACTTAAAAAACCAAGCCCTCACAGCTGTGTTTTTTGTTTTATTCAGAGGAGTCTGGCAATCTCAGATACACATTGCACTCTACTGTGTACAACCTTCATCAAAAATACGGATTGTTCTGTAGGTTCATCCTCACCCTTTGCCACTGGAACATGTCTTATGGATGGGAGCCCACCTGACGGGAATTGGAGTCAACTTGCTTGGTCTGTATTGAAAAATGGACTGGTATGGAAAACTGTGTCACCACTTTGCTCACCATGTTGATTATACCTTTATTGACTGAGAGCCAGCAGGAAAATTACACAAAGAATGTTTGTGAAAGGAGGCAGAAGCCAGCTCCTCCTGGTGGAACCCCATGGCTATCAGCAAGGCTAGAGGTTCCTCTTACTCATTCTTCCTGCCTGACCACAGGATTAGTGCCTGGTGACACAGCTTGAGCAAGACATACAGAGGAGACTCTTTTTCTCACTGTTTATCCCCTGTCCCCGCTGTCCCCTCACTCCAATTGCTCCATAGCCTGGTAGATTTGATACTGTTTTGACTAATGGTGTCCATGCATTTCATCTCCCTTGGGCTAAGGAGACCTCTTCTGCATTTTGACTAAAATTCAGCATCAGAAAGGCAGGCCAGTCCTCTCTGCTTACTATTGTGTAGGCTGAGCCACAAAGTATCTTGCAGGAAGCACTAAGTCTCCTGTGGGGTTGCCTAGATGCCATTCACTGAGGGAGAACACAAGAGTCTTACTCAGGTCCACTGAATCGTGGAGTCACAGAGTGTTTTGGGCTGTGTTAGAAAGAACCTTAAAATCTAGTTCGAAGCCCCCTGCCATGGGCAAGGACACTTTTCACTAGACCAGGTTGCTTAGAGCCCCGTCTAACATGACTTTGAACACTTCTAGGCACTGTGGCACTGCCTTTCTTAAGTAAAGAATTTCTTCCTAATATCTAATCTAAACCTACTCTCAATATAAAATCATTCCCCCTTGTCCTATTGCTACCTGGTCTTGTGCTAGGTTCCTCTCTCCATAGAAGAGGCTTGGGCACTTATGATAGTTTTATTCCCACGCTAAGGCCAAACATCTACTTTTCAGATATTGTTGAGCCTAAGTAGCCCACCCAAGGGAAGTGTGGGCTTTTGTCCATCTGCTTGTATTAGCTGTTTCTGGAAGTGGGTGGTTGTTTCCCAGCAAGATGCTCACTGGACTTTTTGCTTCTTTTTTTATGTATGTTAAGACTCTCATTGAAGATATTGACTTCACTTTGACATCAGTCAATACTTAGCTATGGAGTTAATAAATATTTAGGTTTACATGGTTGAAATCAATGTGTCCTGAGCTCCTTCTGCTGTCATTCATGGTTAAGACCTGGCCAACAAGTGGGAAAACCCTGTCATGCTTTCAAGACCTGTTTCTGCAATGGTATTTGTAGGTTCAGTTCATTCTGTTAATGAAAGGTCACATCCCTACCTGTATTGAATGCTACTTGGAGTCACCAAGGTTCACAAAATCACACAAGGAAGGAAGAAAAGGAATTTTTATTTTTGTTTTTTCTTCTCAGTTTTTCAGAACAGCTTCACCTTGCCATGAAGGAATCAGTTTATAGCTTGAAGGGGTGTTTGTTTGCATCTTTCTAACACCCTTTTGGGGTTTTCACTCAGTTCCATATCTTTGGATCCTAAATTCTCAGATGTTTCTTCATCTCTATTTCACATATAAACTGGATAGAATTAGAATCCCTTTGAGAAGGTGGAAACCTTTAAAATCAAAGCCAGATTGTGTGGCTCAAATTTACCCTATCAATCCATACTGAAAGAGTCTGAGTGGTGCATTCAGGGAATCAGCACCCTACTTGATACTGTCAGATACTTCAGTCACCTCATGCCCAAAAATGATACTGAAGTGTGGGTTGAGACCTCTGTCTGGAAAAACAGACTTGAAAATTCTCTAGGAAGACAGTCTGGAAAATAAGGCTGATTTACACTGACAAGGTTGAGAACCAAGGAGGAATAAGGTAAGAGCTGTTTAGAGTGCATTCAGACTACAGAGACAGATCTTAAGATCCAAACTCAAAGAGTAATTTAGGCTGGAAAGGACCTTTTGAGTTCTTTGATGCAAAACTCCAAAGTCCCGCTTTCATCCCAGAAAGCTCTTAAACTCATATAGTGTTTTGAATTCGCTAAAGCTCCATTTATGTCACATCTGTAGAGGACTGAGGCTTAACTAAACACTTGTGGCCTATTTTAAATGGGTACAAGTGGGTAAGTGGGTACAAGTATGTTGCTGAAACAAGCCCTGCAGCAATATGTGTTGAGGAAAAAACGGAAATAGGCGATATTTAATTTTTTTTTTTTTTTTAAATGCTGTTGGCGGAGAAATCTGTTGACATACTTTTCTTGCTCCATAAGCAATGAAACCTGGTTTCCTAGTTCAATGAATGTTTGCATCCTACAGTTCTCCCACTTCCTCTGAGTGTCCCCTACCCTTTTGGTCAGGAAAGGGCAACCTACAGCATTCCTGGTAGGGCCCTGAGTTCTGGCTGGTGGACCAGTAGCTATTTGCTGACTGATCAGTTGGCTGCTGGTTTGCAGGATAAATAAGGAACTGCCTTTCCATTAAGGGACCCATTAAGATAGATTAATTTGCATTTAATTCTCCTTTGATTTGCCTTGAATTCTCCTTTCCCTGGTTGACGGTATTACAGAAACTTGCAGGAGCTTCCTACCCCCACGGAATAGCAAAGACCTTTTTCTGAAAGTGGGATGATGCTGGCCAACGTGCTTAAAAATATTGATGCTTAATGACTAGAGAATAGACCGCATGGGCATCATTATGTTCAGGAACAAGGCTAAGAGACCAATAAAAGGCAGCATTTTTTCTATTCTTCTACTTTTCTCAGTGTAAGCTAAAATGATTATTCATTTTTTCCCTTTTAATTTGAAAGGTAAAATTCACCCATGCACTGAAGTCTTCGAAGCAAGCTTTTAGCCCAAAGCACACAATCATTACTCGGTGAAGTTAGCCTTTGAACAGCGAAATTTCAAAAGAAAATATTGATTTGGCATGCTTCTACTTGTCAATTGATAAGATTAAGCACCATATAGTGGGAAATAAAGACAACAGGAGGCCAGATACTGTGAAAATCTTCTGTCTGGCGGAATTGCCTGCTGAGGGAAGCAAGGGATTCCTTTATTGCTCATACTTTTAAAGTTAAATTAGGACAAGAATGCAAGCACCTACTGTCTAATATCTAGATCCTGTTTCTTGTAATCTTAATGAAAATACTCTGTCTACAGAGGGTACAGTAGAGTCTTCTCCCTTATCTATGTGCTAATCACTCTTTCCCTCCCCTAAAGCCACCTATAATGTCCATTGCTATGGTAACTGAGCATGGTATGTATCACAGACAAGATAACATACGCATCTTTTCCTGCTTTAGTAGATCCTCTGTTTAGGCTGTAGTCTTCTTTCATCACCCATTTCCCCAAAGTATGTATAGTGACTTCATGGGTTGGCATTTCCATGCAGGAAGCTCCTGCTGGAAGCTGTCATTCAAACCACAGACCTTAAATTTGTGATATGTTCCTCTGAGGCTTAATTACACCTACTTTTAACTCAATGGCAAGAAAATGTTTGGAAAGAAACAATGTTCATTGAGCTTAAAGTGTAATTACCCAATAGCTAAACTTGCCTGGAGAAATGAGTTATTGCACTCTTGGCTTTGCCAGGCAGGTCAATCATTACAGTTTAACAAGTGAAGCCAATATTTTGTCTCAGCAAGTTTGCCCCAGCAAACATTGATCCACTGGCTGTTTCTTCATGCTCCAAAATGTATACTCATCAATACCAGAAACCTTGTGAATCCAAGGATGAGGTCATAATGAAACAAGCAGACAGTTGTCAGCAATGCTTAGAAGATTTACATCATCTTTAAATTGAAAGAGGATGGTTTAGATCAGATATTAGGAAGAAATTCTTTGCTGTGGGGGTGGTGAAGCACTGACACAGGCTGCCCAGAGAAGGTGTGGAAAGTGTTCAAGGCCAACCTGGATGGATATTGGAGCAACCTGGTGTAGTGGAAGATGTAGAAGAAACGCACCATGAGAAGGGGTTTGGAACAAGATGAAGTGTAAGGTGCCTTCCAACCCAAACAATTCTATAATTCTATGATATTAAAAAGAGTTAGCTTCAGGGAAAGCTCAAGATTTAATGGTAAGGTCAGAAGATGGTCTTCATCACAGAAAGATCCGCTCTTGCAGTCCCTCATCAACAAGCAGACTATTTCTGCTGCAAAAGATATGAGCACCAGAAGCCTCTATTGAGATGACAGCTGGATTAATAAGTGATTGTGCCTTCTGTGAAGAGCAGGAACAGGCACACATATCTTTGGATGGGAAGAGGACACAGAGAGGGAAAGGGATGTCCCTGGAATCAGCCTCAGTCAGGGTGACCTAAGAAGTCCAGTAATAACAAGGTGTTTCATAGTGCAGCAAATGATGGTCTTCTTGTCTTCTCTTCTGAGCACTGAGCTCAGTGTGTTGCCTTCCTTTTATTTATCCACTCCCCTCAATAAATAAACATATAGGTTGAAGATGTGAGTTTTGCTGGACTTTTCCTGACAAACAGAAGCTTAATGAAGATACAGTTACTCTACCTAAATGCATGGAGATGCAAACCTTGGGAAAGGAAAAGAGGGAGTTAAGCTGAAAGCTGACTCTGGAACATAAGCAACTGGGTACGATGGGGCAGAAATATTTTATAGCTGGAAATCTGATGTTTTCTGTCTGAAGTTGTGAGATAGAGATAGCATGGCGTAGATATAATGGTCTAGAAGGTTTTGCTAATTCTTTGAGGATTATCATATTTCATATCTGTGGGAAAAAATATACCTATTTGGTGAGTTTCATCTCTGTCCTTCACTTGCTTTTATTCTGCCCTCCTCCCTGCGGCAGAGCTCCCCAGGAAATGACTTTCCACTCAAATCTCAAATCCCAAATTCCAAACCCTAATATCTGTGGTTTCCTCTGAAGCATACTGATGACTCACAGTGGGCCAGGGAGCTGCAGGGCAAAGAGTGGACTCTGTGGCAGAGAAAAGCTGCATTTCCCTTATGGGAGTTGTGAAAGTGCCTGAGTTATCCCAAGATAAAGTACTATAAGGCAGCTCTGTTTTACTGGGAGGCACATGCCCAGGAATCAGCACTGTGCTTGACGTATAAACACTTAAAGTGTCACTTTGCTGGGCTGGTGGGCCTTGTGCATATTATTGCAGCTAAGGCCAAAACATGTGTTTGTCTGTGCCAGCTGTGATGAGGCTGTATTGCCAACAAAACTAGGACTCTTGGCAGATTATCTTTTCCCCTGAATAATACAATGTTTTTCTGCTAGCTCTGCCTATAACCTCCTCCCACTGAGTGTTTTGGTGAGGCTACTGGACTCTATTGTCCAAATTGTTAATGTTTTTAGGCGTTATTTGGATGAATGGCTTGCTCAGTGGCTAGCTGAGACCAGGGTTTCCTAGAGGAAGCTTCTCTTTTCCAAGCCCAAGGAAATGTAATTACCCTTGAGCCCTCGCTGTTACCCAACAGCACAAGGGGAAGAGAAGACAGAGGGGGAAAGTGATGCAAAATCTAATTTCATAGAAAAACATACTGAAGAGACAGGTTTCTTAGGAGCAAGGAGAAGCTCTGACTTATGTGGTAAGGCCATCTCACTAGGAGAGAGGCCTATTTTCTGCTCATTCTCTCCTTTTAAAATAAGGTTTCCTTATTCACTTTAGATGGAGATAGCCAATGATATCACAGGAGGCAGCTCCCATGTCTGGTGGCAAAACATTCTGTCCCTCTCTTCCTCCTGGTATGGGTAACTCATGGCTGGGACAGCTGGGGTGGTGTTACTACCCATTTGTCATTTCCTGGTGTCAGTAATGAGAAAAAATAATTATACTGGCACTTGACAAATTTTATTGTGATAACTAGAGCCTTGGTGCTGCAGTTCCTAGAAGGGTGTGAATATGTATTACTACCTCAGGGTTCACACAGATAAGGTCCAATCAGAATGATGCATTCAAAATATTTTTTAAGCTCAGTCAGGTGGGTTTTCTTGAATGCTTGGAAAAATGTTCATTTTGTTGCTGTAGACAATACAGGAAGTCCAATTCCAAAGAGCAGATGAAGCAGAGAGATACTTCTCCGGGTTTCTATATGTGCTAGGGTTCACTCCCCTCTCTCTGTTCAGTCCCACTCAGTAACACAGGTCACTCCTAGGGGTTGTAGCACAAAATTGCTGCTGGTTGGTGACCACTTAATTAAGCCATGCTGGTCAAGTTTAAATGTATTGCTTTGATCTTCTGCCATTGCTTTGCTTTATGTCTTACCTTCACCATTTTTCAACTATTACAGTTTTTTTTCTTGGTTCCTCTCCTCTCTTGACCTGAGTGCTCTCCCTTTTTGTCTTTACTAATGTTAAAACTGCTCCACTTTCTGTCTGCTTTGGCCCAAAACCATTCATGATTCCTTCTGTTTGATGCATGCTTCTCTGAGGGCACATGATCCTGTTGCCCAGGCCAATGGACACCTAAGTCTCTGAGGTTGTGATTTTCTACACAGCAGTATTATGTAAGGAATATGTCTTTAAAAACTCTGTCTGGAGGAGGACCTCAGGTATATATATGCTGTCTGAAAAATACAGATTATTCTTTTTATTTTCTTCCAGCATTTTTCTCTCTCCAATTGCTGTCTTTACTCCTGCACCAGTCACTTCAGTGTTTATCGGAAGTTTGTGTTAATTGCTTGGTGTCATTCGCAAAAGATGGGGATCTTACTGTCATGAGATTCATCACAGCCTGGGATGTTACTGCACTGTATAGGAAGATGAGAAAACCTTAACGGCCTTCTTACTCAAGCCATTACTTAACTTCCTCCCTGCACTTACTGCTCCTCAGAACAACTGCAGTTACAATGCTTTTATCTGGAAAATGTCTAATTTTCTTACTTTCTGTAGTGATTCTCTCAAAATAAAAATCCTCAAAAGCATCTTTAAAAGTGCCATCCTTACTCTTTTTGTACTCATAGTCAGAGCACAGATATTTAATCTAACCCTTTCCCACACTTTAGCATTTTTCACCATTTGCTTCCTATGCAATTTACTTTAATCAGTCCACAATTATATCCACTGGGATTTTTCCCACTGTCCTTTAATGTATGTATTTACAGTTTCACTGGTGGCAGGAACATGTGCATTATTTTTCAACCCTCCTCATTTCCTTAGCTATGGGGTGATCTCTGACAGTTCTGTGGTGACATATGTTGCTAAAAGGATGGAAGGGACTGTTGCTGCTATATAGTTCTTTCTATTGAATTGGCTCAGAGTTGATGGGGGGCTTTTTTTGTCTTACAAGCAATGTTCTTGATCTTGGTCTGAAGTGATTGTATCCAGGCAGATCATAGAATCGTTCATGTTGGAAAAGACCTCTAAGATCATTGAATACAATGCTTAACCCAACACTGCTTAGCCCACCACTACACCAGGTCCCTAAATGCCACATCTACACATCTTTCAAATTCCTTCAGCTGTAGTGATGAGAATGTTCAACCAATTATACTTTCCATGGATCCACCCTCTCATTTACATTTGCTCCTAGGCCATCAGGACTCCTCTTGGTGCTCCTAGCACAGGCACACTGTTGTTCTCATTAAACATAATCTTCTTCCATCTCTATTTCCCACCTTGTTTTCCTGCTGCTTCTCTATACCTTGAAAAGCTTTACTTGGCTTTGGAAATTTTCCTCTGCTTTGTTTTGTGCTTTTGTTTCCACTTTCCCATAATCCTTAGCTTTGTTTGCATTTTCCTGTTAATGCCTTTGTTTTGATGTTTGTCCAGCTCCTCCTTGTTTGCTTAGGCCTCCCAGTAAGTTCCCTATTGTGCTCTCTATTGCTTCCTTAAATATTTCCCATCTGGTCTCTACTGAGATTTCTTTATCGTTCCACAATAATGGCCTGAAATGCTCTCCAAGCATTACCTTCTCTGCCTCTCTCAAAGACTTGCCTTTTAACTTTGCAGGATCAAATTTAGCTCCAGTGTCACCCATCTTTTCCTTGGGCCTTAATGCATTTGTCATCTTTTCAATAAGTAATTCATGACTGCTGCTGCCCTTCAGCTACGCTATAGACTTTCACATCCAGCAGTGACTCTGTTGTGCCTTTTGCAGATAATCATGTGATCCATCTGTTTTAGTGTGTGACCAGTTGATGACCCCTTGCAAATCTATGAGGGACCCAAATGCCACCAGTCATCAGACTATGCAACCCATAGCAACTACTTCAACTTCTCACCAATCCAGCTCCTCCCATATGGCCCAGCATATTCTTTCACTTGTTATTTCTCATTTCATCATCTATGTTTCCAGCTTTCACCTTCACAGCTGCCTCATAAGGTTTCAGACATCGCATTGATAAAATTTGTATTTTCCCTTCTCTGCAACTTGTTTTGGTGCATAAGAGCAAATCACAGCCAGGCAGAGATCACTGTAGGCTGCAGAAGACACCCCTGTGATGATTGTCTCAGGCATGAGTTTCCTGTTGTTCACAGAAATCCTTACTCCTTTTGCACATTATTGTGCAAATGAGGCAATATTACTCATCTGGGAAGAAAAAAAACAAACAAGCAAACAAACCCAGAAATAAGAATGATATCCAAATTACCCATGTTTCCAGGGTGTCCGCTTTGGCAGCTGTGGGTGTATAGCTTGGCTGTGGTGCTCACTGGTCTGCAGTGAGAGGGAGGTGGTCCAGGTGCCCATCTCAAAAGATGAGTGATGTTTTCAGCCATTCTTCAACCTCCATGTCTATTTCTTTGTGTTTGGGTTATCAATCAGATCAAATTGAAAAACTCTTTTTGCAACAAATTCTGGATATAATATCTGGTTATTCCTGTCTAGTTTATGTGAAAACCACACCATCCTTTGCAGGATTGTTGGCATGGGTATCAGTGCCACTTTTGTATCTTGCTTTCCACAAATAAAGTTTTCATTGCTTTGACTTGAAATCTGATTTTTCCTCTACCTACATGGACTGCTCAGACAAGTTGGAGTGAATTTCTTTAGCAGAAGATACAACTTTGTTGTTGTTGTTTTTTCTTTTGTCTTTGTTCTTTTTTTTTTTCTTTTTGCCTTAAACAAACTCATTAGATTTTATTCAAAAATATTTGATATGACATTTTTGGGTCATTGCCCTCCATCACCCAAATATGGAAACACAAAGAGGCTGTATCCTGGCATAGGTGCAACCTGTCTTCCTTCAATTTTCAGGATATGTGATAAAGTGTTTATTAAAATATTCTGAGGTAGAAAATACATTGAACAAAAAGGGTAGAAAAGGATTGGATTGAATTTGAAACTAAGGTACCCACATTTAGATGTCTGCATCAGGTGTCTGCAGGTGAGCTATGCATCTGAGCTCCCACAACAGCGAAGAGAAACGCAATTACTGCCTAAGTACAACCATCCAGTGCTGTGGAGATGCTGGCTAGGCTTTTCTGCTGTCTTATAGCTGCCAGTCCTGTAGGGCACAGGAATGAATAGGTCTTGTGCAGTGTCATCCGGCACCACACAGATGTGTCAGACACCTGATACCACCTCAGAAGGCTGTTGATGTTTTCTTTTGTGCTAATCGTTCAGCCTGGAGAAGACGAGGCTCCAGGAAGACCTTAGAGCTCCTTTCAGTGCCCAAAGGGGCTACAGCAAAGCTGGAGAGGGACTTTTAATGAGGACATGGAGTTACAGGACAAGGGGGAATGGCTTCAAAGTGACAGAGGGCAGGTTTAGATTAAATATTAGAAAGAAATTCACTGTGAGAATGGTGAGGCACTGGAACAAGTTTCTCAGAGAAGCTGTAGCTGCTCCATCTCTGGAAGTGTTCCAAGCCAGGCCAGGTTAGATGGGGTTCTGATCTAGTAGAAGATATCATGGCCTGTGGCATAGATGATATTTAAGGTCCCTTCCAACGCAAACAGTTCTGTGATTCTATAAAATATCTGTGAAGGCACATAATGAAGATGCTCTCTCCATGTTATGCTGTTCCCAGGACATCCATCCATCTGTGTGCTACTACCACTAGTGCAGCACAGGGAGGGACTCCAGGTAGTATAATATGATAGAAGAAGGCTGTGGCATGAACAGTCCAAGGGAGCAGAACTTGCTTTTTGTTTGGATCTATTGCAGCCAAGACTGTTGATCTGCAGAAACTGCATCACCTGCTCTGATTTTCCCCAGCCTTAGGGGTAGAGGTGGAATGAGGCTTACAAATGTAGAAACAGGATATCATCGTTCTTATAGTCACAGAATTTAACACTGAAGATACAATATCACCTTTATTGTCTCCCCCCAAGGCCAATTCCCGTGCTTTGAGGGGAGCTTGTTACCAGTGCCTGGGATGTTGTTGCATTTTCAAATAAGGAGACATGGCAATGAAATAGGGATAAAATCTCAGCAGCAAATGAACAACAGCTTTCTTCATCTCTCAGCTTCCCCCCAAATGCTTATACAATTGAAAATGAAATTACACCTCTGGGCTGAGCTGCAACCATTCTCCTCAGAGGCCCCTTCAATCCAACTGGCAAAGAATGGGGTCTGGCAAGGCTTAGTCAGCTCATGTTTGCAAAACACTTTGGAAATGAAAACTGCTGCAGAGCACTGAGTCATGCAGCTGTGACTATGGAAAAGTGAAGTGTGTGGCGCTTAGGAATACATCTGGATGTCCCGTGGAGGCTCCAGGATCCAATTAGAATCTGTAGGTTAAGTGTAGAATTCATATTAGCTAAAATAACTCAGGACTGACCACTGGGCACCTCAGCACTATAAACTGCTCTCAGAAAAGTGAAGTTTTGGGTGTTTTTGCAGGCCGAGTAGTCTGTTTGGGATAGACAGGCATTGTGCTTTGGAAATGTATTCTGCTTCCCAGTACAATGACAGAAGTCTGGCTGTGTGCTGTGGAGGGAAGCACTGCTGCTCTGGATTAATGCTAACCTCGCGCAGAAAGGGAATTAATCTGGTCAGCAAAACCAGAGAAAGACAAACAAGACCAAGTAATGTTTCCGTATTCAGGATCTTCTCATCTTCCATATTGCCTGACTGCCATAGTAACTGGTGCCCTTTGTATCTCCTGTTCCCATTGCTGTGTTGGTGATGACTCCCATCTGATGGGTGAGAAACTGGGGCAAAAGGACCATTTTCAGACCCTCTATTCTGATGCTTCAGCTCAAGAAGTGAGGAGCCAATCAGCCATTTCAGGACTCATAACAAACCATGGTAGTTGGAGGCTGTAGGTGCCTCCTTTGTGTATCTTTTTCATTTCTTCCAGAGGACCTGACCCAAATATGCTAGAAGTCACTGGATTTGAATCTGCCTTTTCTAGAGGACCTGATGGTCTGTCCTTATTCTCTTCCAGTTATACAGTTCTGCACTTAGGTTTCTTTTTATTCAAGGGGCAAAGGCAGCGGTGGGAGAGAGAGAGAGAAGGAAAGAGAGAGAAAGGCAGAAAGGCCAACCAGGGAAAAAAAAAAAAAAAAAAAAGGTAGTGTTTCTTTTAAAAGCCCTTTGCTTTCTCTTTGGAATTGTGAGCAGTTTCAACCTCCATCTGCAATATCAATTTGGGTTATTCCTTCCCTCTGTCTGCAGGGAGAGGTCTCTGTTAGCCAAATGATTATTCTTGGAATAATAAAAACTTGCAGCTGGAACCAGGAGCCTGGCTGAGGCAGACAATAAAACCAAGGGAAGGCATACAGAAAGAAGAGATCGCTTTGTCTTGCCATGCTCAGAAATCTCCCTGTCTGTGTGGCTGTGTGCTTTCACCCCTCTGCCAATCAAACCCTTCAGAATAAACCCAACTGCTGATATGGAATAAAACAAGCGAGTATGGAAGGAAAACTCTACCTGAAATAGCAGTGGTACCTTTAGCAAGAGGGGAAGGTAGGCAGCCTGCAGCTTGCAACCCACATGTAATAGCTTGTGTAAGGAGGGAGGAATTGAAACAGAAACCAAAATGAAAATACCACTCTGTATTACTCTGCAGATGGGGAGATCTCCTAAGTTATGCCTTGAATAATGTAGTGAATAATATTGCAGCAGGGGCTGTCATAGCAGAACTGCATAAAACCAACAAACTGGGGTGTCTTCAGGATGCATTTAAGCCTAAAATTCCCTTAAAGGTAGGCTTAAGTCTGTTCTCTGCTCAGCAAACAGATATATGCAATGTGTACAATCACCTGATGCCTAAATCCTTTTTATTCCCAAGGGTCTCAAGGGCTTTGCAAGCATTAGCATGATAAAACATGACACATCAACACATACATAAAGTACAATGCAGGGGCTATCAGCTAAAATATGCTAATTACCTTTGATCTCATGGTGTGCTGTCATCTCAACTCCTCTCTAAGGCTGATGGAGGTGAGAGCTCATGAACCACGTGACAGAAGATTCAGCTTTGGAGCACCAGAATATGGCCAGAAAAGCCTGGCTGGGGTCTAGGAAATGATGAGTGAGCCTAGGAAAATTAAGTACGTGACGTGTTTGACTGCACTTAGGATCTCACCTTCTTCAAGAGAGCAGAGAGAGGATCTTCTCTTAAATTTAATGATGCCCAAGGTGTCAGCATATATGCTTGTTAAGATTTGGATTCAAAGGTGCTGTGAATCCTCATCTGGGAAGGGTATCCCACTCACCAGGAAAATACTTTTTTAATCTATTACAAAACATTTTCCAAACTGACAGGGGTAAGCTATCCCTTCTCTCTCCTCACTTTCCTTGGAGCCAGATGCCCTTGGAGACTGCTTTTTGAGAGACGTGGGGATGCTGACTGCTGTGCTGTGTGCCTGAGGAAGCCAGTCTGTTCCATGACTTGGCAGAGGAAACAAATTCCTTGGCCTGGCCCTCAACCACAAGCTCATCTTTGCATACCAGGAGCAGTAACACTGCTCCCAGCTTTTCACAGAGCCAGAGCTGCCACTAGACACCAAATCAGGAATAAAGGAGAAACAGTCACACATACTTTGTTTTCAAGGCAAATGGAAACAAAGATGTTTTGCTTTTGAAACCACAAAATTTTGCAGTTTACAAAGAATTCCTTGCATCTCCTCCAACACTCACTGTCCTACTCTTCTTACCCCCTTGCTGGCTCATCACATACTGCTCCCTGTCCTACTGACATGCCCCAGAGAAAAAAACAGGAACAAAACATATCCACATCAAAGCCCCAGCACCTTGAAGGCAAGTCAGATGCATATACTGGGGGACATGCATAAAGAAAATCCCAGATGGACAGGGTTAATACCTGATTCAATCCAGATGGTCCTGCCTCAGGTCTAGAACTACCAGTGATGTAAAGCATCTCTTAAACCACTGTGTGCAAGAGGGCTAAAAGAGCTTTAGCTCTTCAACATTTCTCCTTCATTGCTGCATCCCAGTACTGACACCATTCCCACCATTGTTCTCCTCTGCCTTCTCCCTCCTTTGTTCCATATTTAGGAAGATAGGAAATGCAAAGAGCTATGATGCCAACAGGACTATAGAATGGAGGAGAGATCAGCTAGGATGGGAGGGCAGCTGCTAAAAGGTCTCTCTGCTGGTTCCCATCCCTCCTAGGTGAGAACTGGAGCCCATTCCAAAACCAAGCTCCAGAGCCAAACACTGGCTAAAGACAGAGCCCAGCTTCACCTGACTTGGAAACCTCAAATCCTCCTCAGCTCTGTTTCCAAGTTTGGTGCAGCAATCTGCACACATATATTGGGTCACATCTTGCCTTACTGATTTATTCAAGTGCTATTGCTCAGTAAGAGAAAGAAAAACAAGCTGGTGCTCAGCTTTCCTTCCTAGACCCTGCCTTGACCCCTCTTATACATCAGTCCTTGTTGTTTACAGTTCGCAAAAATGTGTGTCTTTTACCCCAGCACCTCTGTGTAAACTGATACCAATCCCAGCAAGCTGTTTCTCTTGTTAAGGGGTTCAGTTTGCCAAACTGAAATTTGAGAAATTCAGACCAGAAGGAAATAAGAAGAGCAGTGGAAATTCCCCAGGGAGCAGGATTGCAGAGAAGCGTGGGAGGTCCTCAAACACAAGACTGGAGGGCTTCCCACCAGACAAAGCTTCATCCAACCAGAAGCAATGAGTTTGGTTTAGGACCTCGGATAAATATCCCCAGGAATCTGCATGATGCTAAGAACTGATACAAACTCTCTGTAAAACTGTACTGTCCTTTGTATGGTAAAATGTATTGACTTTACAATGAAAACCTATCAAAAATAAAAGAAAATTAAATCTTGAAATCCTGAACCTGACCAAAGGAAGTGTTTTAATCCTGTCAATCCTTCCATAGCCTCTAGGACACTCACTGGGAACCTTTCCATTGCCACTGAATTTGTGGGAAAAGATTCAGTTACTGCAAGAATGGCACAGATGACAGGTAGATACAAAAGTAGATGGATGCAGACAGGAAGCCAGGAAAAGAGAGAGCAAAAGCAGTTTTGATTTTATTTCTTTTGACTGCATCACTCAGATTCTGAGTAAAGCGATATCAAAATACTTCACTTATCTATACAGCTCCACATGTGTAAAAAGTGTTATGACAAACACTGGGAAGTTCTTAGACCAGGGTTTAATTTTTCTTTATAGAAAATACTGGAAATATTCCTAAATTCCTTAATCTGAGAAGAGCCACTGCTAGCTCTTTCCAGCTCCAAAGGAAAACTGTCTCATTTGGGCAGTGGAGCAGACTCAAATACCAAGCTGAACACATTCACCACCAAGAGCTAGAGCAGGTGTAGAGTAGCTAACCCATATCTATGTCTGAAATAAGGAAATAAATAGGTTATATAAGCCTCTTTTGTAAAACATTACAAAGGAAGTATAGAGTTCTCACTTGCCTCCTGTATTTTGACTACTTTTTACTTTTCACCATCAAATACTATTGGATGCAGCAATGATTAGCCACAAGGTAAGCTGATTTACCTCCTCCTTTTGATGAGCATGTGTTTCCCCAAATCCCATCTCAGGTAGCACCTTGTGCAGATCAGCCCACATGAGCATGTCCTAAAATGCATATTGAATTGGACACAGATGATAAGAAAACACTTGCCTGGTGTATTAGGGTGGCATGAGCTAAAGGCCGTGCTGCTCAGCTCTGCTGGTACACAGATTTTAAGGCATCACAGGAACATGGGAGCTACCTTTCACCCCCAAGGGACTCTGGTTGTATGCATAGCTACCCTGCAGCTGAGAAGGGTTAATCAATGTAATATTGGGTGACCTCATTGCTCCCTATAGATTCCTGAGTGGGGAAGTGGAGAGAAAATCATAGAATCAGAATGGCTGGGTTGGAAGGGGCATTAAAGATCATCCAGTTCTAACCCTTGTCATGAGCAGGGACACCTTCCACTATTCCAGTTGCTCCAAGCCCCATCCAACCTGGCCTTGGACACTTCCAGGAAAGGGGCAGCCACAGCTTCTCTGGGCAACCTGTGCCACTGTCTCACCACAGTAAAGAATTTCTTCTTAATATCTAATCTAAATCTACCCTATTTCAGTTCAAAGCTGTGCCAGGGAAGGTTTAGACTGGACATTAGGATATTTCTTTACCAAGAGGATGATTGAACACTGGACCAGGCTTCTTAGAGAGGCAACTGATGCCCCAAACCTGTCAGTGTTTAAGAAGTATTTTGACTGTGCCCTTAATAACATGGTTTAACTTGGTCAGCCCTGAATTCATCAGGCAGCTGGACTAGATGATCATTGTAGGTCCCTTCCAAATGAAACATTCTATTCTATTCTATTCTATTCTATTCTATTCTATTCTATTCTATTCTATTCTATTCTATTCTATTCTATTCTATTCTATTCTATTCTATTCTATTCTATTCAGCAGAACCATCTAGGCAAGGAAAATGAGCTGCTGCTGGTGCTGCTGGTAGAGGCTTTGGATTTGCTTTTAACACATTGCACGAGGAAAAAGAAAACATTTGAAGATGTAAAAATGGCCATAAGCAGCTGCAGAAGGTACCTAGAGTGAGCTGGAGAAGCAGCTCTTCACATGGAAAAAGCAAGTAGTTTTTTCCTGTAGGCTGGGGTCTCTTATTACAGCAAAGCCAACCTGTTCTTAGGCCCCTGGGACATAGGCCTTGAAGCCATAGATGGGAAATATGCTCACCTTTATATGGTTTGGATGAAAGTGGGTCAGTATGTGAGCTCCTGTTTTGTACAAACATAGAATCAGAGAGTCATAGAATCACAGAATCAGAGTCACAGAGAACAGCCAGGGTTGGAAGGGACCTTCAAGACCATCCAGTTCTGAATTCCCCACCATGGGCAGGGACACATTCCACTAGATGGGGTTGCTCAAAGTCCTGTCCTACTGAGCAGTTTGGTACCAAGAGAGCCAAACTGCTCTGCTGGGTAGGTGGGTTCCTCCTTCAACCACACCAGTCTCCTGGCATGAGCAGCTGTGGAAGCCTTGGGGCTTCCAAACCATAGAAAGCACCTCACCATGAGTGAGCCCAGGCTGTTCTGAAGTGGTAAATAGACACTGCTCCTTCTGCTGGGGAGAGAACCATGGCTCTGAGTCAACTGAGGGAAGACACAATGCACACAAACAGGAAAATACTGGTGGTTTTGGTTTAAGCAAAGAGTATTTCTCTCATGCCAATAGCCTTTCAGAGCTGACTTTAACAGGCACTCCTGGCTGTATCTCAACAGGAACTTCAGCTCTGGCAAAAAGCTCTCTAGATGCATGAAGAAGGCACTCAGCCCCATCAGCAGTTGGTAAATGGGTACTTGGGTGCCTAATTCAGGTCTGAGGATCCTCAGATCCCTCTTTCTGTGCCTCTCTGCACAAGGGAAACCTGGCTATATGCCAACCACACTGTATGCCCTGCAAAGCATGTCTCTTCTCAAATGATATCCCTTGGAGGTGAGCTTTGGCTTCTGCTTGGATCAGAGAAGAGCAGGGCAGGTAGAGTTCAGGCTTGCAGTCAAAGTCAGAAAGTGCTGCTTTTTCACAAGACTGATACTCTCTCTTCTCCCTGCCCTTTCGCACCCTACACAGCACAGTTCACTATTACAGCTCCTGTTAATTATTCATCCCAGACTGTATTTGCTTGGGTAGAAGTTTGCCTCATGAACTTCCCTGAACCTGCCTGATCTGGCCTTCCTGGTTGTAAATTGGCAAGAACTGTACATTGGTGACGAATGATGACCACAATGAACAGGCATTTCTTTCTTCCTTCAGTAAGCAGTTTCAGGATGATTTTGTAACAGTTTGAAGCATGCATGAACTTTGTTTCTCATTTTTGCCTTGATGGTGCCTGGCTATGACATCACTGTGTCTCAGAGGCGTACATTGTGTCCAGACTTAGTTTATAGGTGTCATCGGAGTGAAATAAAACCTAAGTTTGTGAGGTAATGAGTAATCTCAGGTCCTGAGGGTCCCTTTCCTCCTTGAAGGATGATGGATTGCATGGTGAGATGGGGCACAGAAGAAATGGAGAGTGTACAGAAAGGAGGTGGCTGGGGAGGTCCTTTGGACCTTCCATCTTTCATGCAGCCCTCCCCTGGGTACCCCACACAGGGTGTCAGGGTCATGGGCAGGAGGGAGGTACCAGGGGTGTGAACGAGGCTCAGTGTAGGTGTTGAGGGGTTGTGAGCTGAGCTCCAGTTATCCTGGCAATTTGCTCTGGGGTGTTCAACCTGATTTAACTTCAAAGGAGTGATATAACCCTTACTTGTTTGAACAGTTTATAGTGCAGCAACATGACTGGTTTCAAGAGATGCACATCAACAGAAAGGCAGCACAGGCAAGCTGAACAAATCTAGCCCCTGAAACATCTGGGACTAATGCACTCAAGTGGGAAACATCTGCTTTACATGAAGAAGGTCAAAAGGGGCTTCTAGCCAGGAAAGGAATTCATGATAATGGTAAAAATATCCCTGAAATGTCTGAACAGACCATAGTTAGGAGCAGAAGAAGTAATTTGAGGGGTTTTCTGCTGAGAGGAAGCCTTGTCTGTCAGCAGGACAGGGTCTTTCTCCCATCCCTTTACCCTACTTACAGGGGAAGGAGTTACCATGTGTTGTCATAGTTGAGAAAAATATATTTTGGAGAGGACTTTAAACTCCACTGGCAGGCAGAGTTCCTCAAGCAATGGGGTAGTCCCCATCTCATCATTTTCTGGAAAAGCTGGGTGTGGAGATATTAATGTCAGCACTGCCTTGCCAGGAAATCCCTCTAATATCATGTTGCTATGGGTATTTTCATTTTGACTTGGAAAAACATCTATTTTACAGGTGAAACATCACATGCATAAATGGAAAGAGCTGTAGGTTGAGGGGTGGAGTGTGCTGGTGCTGTTATGGGCAGGCAGGCTCTATGATGTGTGTGAATATTTTTTTAAGGTCTCTGTCCCATGTGTGCAAGTGCTTACATCACTATGGGAAAAAGCACTCAAATAGCCATAATGTGGATTAGCCGTGTTTCCTCCTTCTGGGAGATACTGCAGCAGTCCAGATTTTCAAGTGCTCTGCTTTCAGCCCTGTGACCTCTTCCAAAAATCTGTCCCCTTTCTCTGCTCTGGGAGCGCTCCTGGCTCCAGACTCTGTAAACACTCCGTATGTGTCAGTGAAGAGAAAAAAAAAACCCCAAGAATCAACAACTGCTGAAACAGCCAAGGCCCATATGGGGAAAAAAAGTGGCATTAAGGGGCCTAAATAAGGGTCATACTTCCCTGTGAGCGACTATTGGATTTTTTTGCTTTGGCTTTCCTTTTCTTACTGCCTCAGACATTTTCTGGGCTTTTATGGCAGGTGGGGCTGATGCATTGCTCTTTGCCCTGATGAGACAGGTAACTCTGGTCCTGCAGTCCCTGTCCCCGTAGAGCCCTTGTGGTCTCAAGAACACTTCAGGGAAAGTTTCTTGCAACTGCTTGGCCGGGCATACGGCCAGCAAAGCCAGCCCCTCTGGGCTCATCAGGAGAGACCTTGTACTACATTCTCCACTATACTTATCTAATCTTGGCTTGCGTCCATCTAGTGTTTGTGCAGTAATTACCTCACTAGGCAAAACGGTTCCACTGCCTAATTGTCTTCACTCTCAGGAAATTGTTCCTAATAGCCAGCTAAATTTAATCTCCCCTTCCTTGCTCGATCCACCACAGCAAACCTGCACAGCTCTTCTCCCTCTGCTTACAGTCCTATACACGAAGTGATTATACGGAGTTAACTGCTCTCATTTCTCTAGATAAAACAAGAAAAATTACTTTCTAGGATTCACGTGAGTCACAACCACTGTCCCCGACGCATTTTCCCTGAGCTGGTTTGAATTTCTTTCTACAGTCTTTCAGATCATGTCCAAAACTGAACTGTGTTCTGCTCCCAAGTGCCTTGGACTCACAAATCAGGCTACTACAAAACAGCTTTTTCTTGCAAAAAACAGGAATGTAAAAAGAAATTTTTTTTTTTTTTTTAAACTTCACCAAGATCTTGAATCATAGAATCATATCACAGAATCACAGAATAAACTAGGTTGGAAAAGACCTCTGAGATCATAAAGTCAAACCTTTGACCTAACACCACCCAGTCTACTAGGTCGTGGCACTCAGTGTCACATCCAGTCTCTTCTTAAATACCTCCAGGGATGGTGAATCCACCACCTCCCTGGGCAGCCCATTCCAATGTCTGATTACTTTCTCCATAAAGAATTTCTTCTTAATGTCTTACCTAAACCTCCCCTGGCACAGCTTAAGACTGTATATATATATATATATATATATATATATATACATATATATATATATATATATATATATATATATAATCAGTTAGGTTAGGAACACCCTCTAAAATAATCAAGTCCAACCATTAACCCAGCACTGCCAAGCCCATCCACGTCTCCAAGTGCCACATCTACATGTCTTTTAAATTCCCCCCAGAGATGGCGACTCCATCACCTGCTCTGGTACTTGACAACCCTTTTGGGGAATAAATTTTTCCTAATATCTAATCTAAACGTCCCCTGGTGAAACTTCAGGCCTTTTTCTCTTGTCCTATCACTTGTCACTTGATAGAAAAAAACAACTCCTACCTGGCTACAACCTCCTTTCAGACAGTTGCAGAGTGCAATAAGGTCCCCCTGGGCCTTCTTTTCTCCAGGATAAACAACCCCAGCTCCCTCAGCTTCTCCTCATCAGACTTGTGCTCCAGACCCTTCCCCAGCTCTGTTGCCCTTTTCTGGACACTCTTCAGCACCTCAATGTCTTTCTTGTAGTGAGGGCCACAGGAGTTTTCTTTAAACTTGTTTTCAGTGGCTTTGAATGGTTGATATATCCTTCATTTTCCAAGTGTACAGTAAAGCTTTGCAGATGATCCAGAAGCTTGATCTTTAAATAAAATATCATGTAGTTTAACTGAATTAGTTGGCACTTCAGATCTCCTACTAGCTTGAATTCACATTTTTGGTGGGATACCTTGTCTCAGTAGATGTCAGGGACATTTCTATGCAGCTTCTCAACTTGACAGCTTTCCCATTAGCCTTAAAAACAGCACAGAGAAAATCCTAAATCACTAAGTCCTTATGTAGAGCTGTAGAATTTCATGAACTTTTAGGTCTGTCTGCTAGAGATTCATGTTAGAGAGGAGTGAAGCTGAGGGCGAGGTGAAGCAAGGATCAAATGGGTTTCTCCTACAGTGTGTTCTGTGTAGTATTTGAAAAGGTAACTGTATATTGAGGGAAATTATCTGGGACATCAGGGTGGATTTGTATTTGACAGACGTCAAATGAGGAGAGAATGGTGCATGGGGGGCTTGCTGAAGAACTGTTACAGTATGAGAAACCCTTGGGACTGCCTAAGAGGCCAGTTTCTGTTGCCTGCCCATCCTTCCTTTCTTCTCTGGTATGACCTCTCAAATGTGTCTTTTGCCACAGCTCCATGATGTAGAATCGACATATCTGCTTCCTAAAAGTCTGCTTCTTAAAAGCTCTATGTATCTGCCTCGCCTTCACTTCATTGATTTTTCCACCAGCTCTCTTTCAAGAAGTTTTTAATCGCTATTTTCCAGTTCTCCAGACATAAGCAACTGGCCCAGCGGAGCCTCATGGTGGGAGCAGGTGGGAGGGAAAAGAGTTGTGTTAGAGCTTGGAGGATTGCATCATTCTGGCAGAACCAGTTTCCCCAAAGAGTCGCATCCTGCTGGGCTGTTAATACCCCTGTGCTGGTACCTCCCCCTGTCTCTCATTTCTGTGCTATCCCCAAACCCTGTTGGGAAGGGACTTTGTCTACTGCCTGAGAAAGCTTGTAGCCCACGGGGAGCTGGGATCTCCCTGTGCACCTCCTACTGCTTGAACCATTACATGTTGCTTATCTGCTTTAGCAATTCATAGGCTTCCATGGAGGACTTAACCCTGACCCTTATCACCGTGGACTGCTTGCAGACACAGCTGCCATTTGCTGACCACTAAGCCATGAGCTAAGGAGTGTTTGCCCCCACATTGCTTTACAGATTGCCTTTAGATCTCCAAGCATTTGGCTGAGGGATTTCACCCCTGTCTTTGCAGGACCTACTACAACAACCTCAGTTTGTGCTGAGAACTCGTGCCTTCCCTCAGTAAAGGTGCTCCACGGCAATAAAGAGGATCACGGCCTTGAAGGGGGTTCTACCACCAGCCTACACGCTGAAGCATTTTAAGAGATGCTTATAGATGAAAAAAGAAAGTGCCTGTGTTAATTCCTCCAACCCACAATGAGACTTTAGTCTCAACAGCTGATGGAAAGACCATTTGCCCTTGTGAGAACAAACAATGTGTATGTCATATTGAAACCAGGGGAGGCAGGAAACACAGAGCCCCATGGTGCTGTTCTTGAACAAAGCCATTTCTCAAAGGCAGGACTGGGCTTTAAAACAGAGCCCTGGCTTGTGAAAAGACTGACTCAGTGTGTGCTGGGATCTGTAGGGTCCCTGGGAGGAAGCCAGCTCTGGTAGGATATTTTTTTTTGTTATTGTAGGAACCTCTAGTTAGTTTTCTGTAGCAAAATCATTCACAGCAACAGACATACACACACACAAAATCCCAGTGACTTTTCCCTAACAGGCAGAAATTTAGTGATCAACATTTTGGCTCTTTTAAAACCCTTTTGAAGTCAGAGGCCGAGGTTTTGTAGTTGTTTTTTCTAAAGCTCTCTGTAACTGCTGACATATGCTGCACATATGGTTTCAATGTGATTAGACTTCCGATCTGTTTTTTTCTCTAGGACTTGACAAAGTACCTACTCACCAGCCACATTTCCATGAGGAAGGGACTTTTAATAGGATTCCCAGAAAGAAATACGCTTCTGCAGATTCATTAAGCAAATAATAACCTCTCCTTTTGATTCCTTTTTCCTCCTTTTTGAAATATGTGGGAATTTGCCCAAAGCAGGGGAGCATTAGGTGGTACTGTGCTTTACTTCCCTGAATGCCCTCAGGAAAAATTACTTAAGGGTAATTACACATCTTTGCAGATGCACTGGGAATTCACAGATCATTTGATCTAATTAGACAGCGCTGGATCTGCAAGCATGGAGCTGCAGTTTTATTTGTAGCATGGAAAATGTCTGCAGGCCTTGGTGGCAAATCAGATGCCCCTGAGCAAGATGTGGCTTGTGGCAAGGGTGGGAATTCAGACCCATCTCCAAAAGAAGACGTGGTGGTCTGCTGCAGTCATGAAGATCCTCTCTGGTGTATGTCTTGAACATCTTCAAGGTACCAATGAGAGGTCAGGATGTTCACATCTTGGAGACTACTGAAAATCTGCATGAACCAATAGCCAGAGGCAAAGGTCCTTCTTACTCTTTTGGATCTTGTGAAGATCTCAGCGTCAGAATGTAATGCCAGAACCGTCCACCCAGAGAACAGATCCTGCAGCACAGAGGCTGCAGTGTACTGGTAAATTTGGAAATTTTTGCTGTCCTTTTTTTTTTTTTTTTTTTACACCTCTGATCCCTCCTTTTCATAGAATCATAGAATTGTTTGGGTTGAAAGGGGCCTTAAAATCCTCTCTTTCCTGCAATGGTCAGGGACATGTTCCACTACAGCGGGTTGCTCAAAGCTGCAACCAACCTGAGCTTGACAACTTTCAGGGATAAGGATCCACTGCTTCTCTGGGCAACCTGTGAGAATGCCTCACCTCCTTTTTAGTAAAGAATTTCTTCCTCATATATAATGCAAATCTCTCATCTTTCAGTTTAAAACCATTCTAATGTCTTTTCCTTTTGCCCTATTAAGTTATTGTAGTTCTGTCATTTCTCATTCCCCTTAGAAATGCCTAATCCTACTTTGAACTCTGCTAGTTTTCCTCATGTAGTAGTTATCCTTGAGTGATTCCTGTGGCAATGAATCCTCTAGGCTCATCAAACATGAGGTAAAATAATAAGAGCTGGTGTGAAAATGCTTCCTACTTTTTCCAGTGCATTCTCCTGTGTAGGCAAAAGCTCACCAAGGAGCCTGATTCAGGACTCTTGTTTTATATTGTATCTGCTCTACTGAAGTGCTGAGTTTTTTTCCAGTAGTGAACTTTGTGTTTACCCATACGGATAAAACCGGTTGTGAACTTTCCTGACCCGTTGCCTGTAGATTATGAAGTTCATGAGATGTACGATTAACCCCGGGCTGTGTAGTTTCTAGGCTGAAGTCAGCTGATAAAAGCAGAACGTAAAATCATTGCTGTGCTTACTTTGCCAAGATTAAATTTTACTATCAGTGAGTTTGTAAACGCTTGCAAAATACTTATGTAAGAGAAGAATAAAGGTCATGCAAGTACCTGGATGGTCATGAGGGAGGGAAAAAAAAGTAGGTGAGAGATATAGAGAATATTTTGACTAGTTTATAAAACTATATGATAAGAAAGTGCTGGTGTCAAACCCTTGATCTTGGGCGAACAATTTTTTATGATAGAAATAAAGTAATGAGTAAGCAAGATTTAGTCTTGAAATTTCCAGGGAAAATATATCTTGTCCAGTCATGCTGCCTTATGCAACACCAGCTATTCTACCAGTCCAACAGGCCTTTTTAAACCAGCTTGCAAGCACTATCTCAGCTTTCCTCTCCATGTACCATTTCTCTTTATATCTCTTGGAAATAAGCACCTTTTTGCTTTCATTTGCATCATTTCTACCCTACAGATACAAGGTGGTCTAACTTGTATAGTCTAATTAAATGCAAAACACTTGTTCTCAAAGTTTGCTGCTTTCACTTTAGGCTTAGAGAAGCTGGTACACCCAGCATCTTGCTATGTCAGCTGTATCAGATGGGTAATAAAACATAGATTCTATTGCAAACCTGTTCCAACTCAGTTGATCTGGTGTTTCATGTCCCTTGCTTGCCTTGAACTCTGTTCAGACAACCTGGGTTAATCTCTGTAAACCTTCAGCTGCTGCTCTTGTGACCTCAAATGTCAAGATGCCAAGTGGGATTTAGATGATAAGTCACAAAAGTGTCCTACTCTGGGGGAAAAGAACAAAGAGGTAGGCTTTAGAACATGGACTGTGGGACACAGGGCCTTGCTGGGAGGAGAAGGGACCTATATCCTGTGAAGACAGGTGAGAGGGTTCGTGTTACTCAGCCTGGAGAAGAGAAGGCTCCAGGGATACATTCTAGAACTTTCCAGAACCTGAAGGGGACTTGTATATATAAGTTGGTGAGTGACTTTTTACATGGCCAGAAAGTGATTAAGAGAAGGGGAACTTTGAAGCTCTGAACTGAAAGAGGGGAGATTTAGATTAGATATTAAGAGGAAACTACTGTGAGAGTGGTGAAGCAGTGAAAGAGGTTGCCCAGAAATGGTGTGGCTGCCCCATCCCTGGAAGAGTTCAAGGTGAGATTAGAGTGGGACCTGGCAACCTGATCTAGTGGGTGATATCCCTGCCCATGGCAGGGGGATTAGAACTAGATGATCTTTAAGGTCCCTTCCAACCCAACCCATTCTACCATTCTATGACTCTATGATGTCCAAGCATCTCCCGCCAGTGTCCAAGCGGGGTGACCTGGCTTGGGGCACACATTGTCTCACTGAGATTCCCATTCAATTTGCAGGACTTTTGGTCACATCTCGGTACATCTTGACTTGGTGAGATCTGAGCACATTAAAGGCTGGTTTGTGGTAGTCACACTGAGCAACAATCCCCTCCTCATTTGAGTAGAGGTTAAGAAGCAGAGTTTTTATATAATCAAAAGAGCTATCTTTGAAATAATAGCAAAAGTCAGGTTTATCAGCTGCCTGCCATGCACAGCAACCATCTCCCTTTGCTGAGAGCCACCCATTACTTTCTACTCACTACGAAGTAATAAATTACCAGGTCAATGACACGTCTGAGCATCAATCAATCATATTGCAAAGATTAATATGACAACAAAGTGGTTGTAAATACAGCATTTAGCTCAAGACTGCAGAGATCCAAGGGATCTGAGCATGCTCAGTGTATTCTGCTAGGCAGTTTGCTGATGAAGTGGTGGAACAAAAACTTTTCCCTTTGCAAAGTTCACTCTGGGAAGTCCTATTTGTTTAGCCATCAGCTGCTCTGTCAGGAGAGTTCACCAAAGTGTATCACCAGAGTTCAAACTGTGTTCCACTACTTTGGAAAGCAAAGGGAAAAGTCAGACCAAACTTCAATTTAAAAATGAATAGAACATTGCAATTAGAGATCTCTTTAACCACCAGCAATGAACCAGTAGACCTACAGAGCATCTTTTGGTGTAGAACACTAGTGATTTGTGCAGGGAAAAGAGGCACATTAGAGGGAACATTTAACAAGATAATCATATCCTGTTTTGAAGGCACTTAAGCCAAGATACATTTAAAATGGGACCTAAATGAAACATCAAAGGATGTCCACATGACTCCTGATTCTGCAGGAGCCCACATCCAGGGACTCAGCATCCTGAGGAGCACAGAAAGGGTTTGCCTTCATGTCTGTACAATGCAGATGTACAGTACAGGACCCAATCTCTCTTCAAGGCCATGAAGAGCAGTCTTCTTCTACCTTTCTGTAGCCACCAGCAGCAATCAGCTCTGTTCAGTCTTGCTGCTTCACTGTATAGGGCTGACGCTGCATGATGCCCTTTCAGGGTATGCCTAATTCCCACTGACTGTATGAAGGGGAGAAATTCAGCTTGATGGTCCCACCTTTCTCAGTAATCATAGGATAATTTGGGCTGGTAGTCCATCCTGATGCTCCAGGCAGGGATGTGGAACACAAGTAGCAGGATACAAGCCTGTGGATATACCCTATAAATTCCCTTTCAGGTGTTCGTGGCTGGCAGTAGCTTCACCCCAGCTGACAGGCTGAGGTGGTCTGGTCTGAATCATCCTTGGCTATCAAGAATATTCGCTTTCCAAACTTTGTGCCCTGAATACAGCCCAGAGGCATTCATGCCCTCAGGTCTTAAATCTTCTCAACTTCCAGTTAGGAGTCAGTAAGAATGTACTCAGGGGCTTTCAGTTTTCTTAAGCATCAGTCATACAGCCGAAGGCTGCCCATGGCTCTGTGATATGAGGAGATCCCAGTCTGATTTGTTGTTTAGGATCTCCTCATTAAAGACACATAATTTCCTCATGCAAGCAAAAAAGAGCTTCCATAAGGTCTTTGAGGAAAAATCATTTCGACAGCCCATGCAGCATCTCTCTTATAATTTGCTCACAGTGCCTTACAACCCCGCAGCCAAGGTTAGAGCAAATACCTTATTTCAGCCTTGCAAACTAACACCCATGATCTAACATTGTTTTAAATGAAGTCTCAGTGAGGACTCGGAGTGAAATAAAAAAAGAAATAAAAAGGGACAGATATACACTATCTGTCTGACAAAGTTGTTAATTCTACACTGCTGAGAGCAAAGCCCTGAGGTGTCAGAATGCTCCTTGCTGATGGTTGACAGATACTTTATTCACAGCTTTAAAATTGTGGTCCTCTTGTAGTGTTCAAGGTCCCTTGGTCTTCCTATGTAGAAATACCCTTGAGGGCAGCATTTGCTTTTCCATGCTTTTGGCAGGTCAGGGCCTGAGGCATCAAAAATTGCCAGGACACACGTCATCAAGCTCAGTGAGGTCAAAGGATTCATTGTGTGTGAAAGCTCTGGTTGGAGGAGTATTTGTGAAATCAAATCAAACCCTGACTGACTGTGAATTGTGCTGGCTCAGAGTAGGCACGTATGAGAGAGTTACTTGTTGCAAGTACAGTGAGAAGAACTTGGAGCTGTATTAGGTTTTAACCCTGAAGGCTGTTAGGCATCGTCAGATGAAATTTATGTAAAAAGGTCAAAAATTTGACTTGACCTGCCTTTTTATCTCTCTCTCTCTCTCTCAAAAAAACAAAAAAAAAAAAGGTTCAATCTTCATCCTGTACAACCTGTAAGAAGGAACAGACAGTGGTGCCCCTTTCATACTAATTACCACCTTCGTTGTTCCTGTCCTCTGGGTGAGTGATATCAGACACTTCCCTACTTCTTTGATGTGAAACACCAGAGAAATGAAAGCAAACGAGACCCTGGTTTCCTACATTTTCATAGAAACACAGAATTATTAAGGAAAATACCCCTATGATCATGCAGTCTAACTGTTATCCCAACACTGCCAAACCCACCACTAAACCATGTCACTAAGTGTCACATCTACATGTCTTTTAAATCCCTCCAGTGATGGGGACTCTACCACTGCCCTGGGATGCCTGTTCCAGCCCTGTTCATCTCAGAGCAATTTATTAGGTAGTGGTATATACTGCCTCATTTATGAACTAAGCCCAGTAAATTGTAGTTTGCCTAAGAAGATTTTCAGAAAAAATACCAACTTTTAATTTCCAAAAGTTCATATGTTCCCAAAGTTAATCACTTCTTTGTCATTTCTGTCCCTGCCTTCATGTCAGTGCATCCATCCCTATCAGATCAGCAGACCCAGCTTGTGCAATCAAATGTCTTTCTCAAATACAGTCTCCAAGGATATGTCCTTAAGAAAATGTGGTAGCCAAGCACATATGGAGATGCTGGATGGGCAACAGAACACCTTTGGCTCTCTTGCTTCATAGCTAAGTGCCTGCTCACTGGGGTTGACTAGTCTGTATTTCAACTTGAGTCTCCCACCTTTGATTTTCCAGCAAATGCTTTTGCTTTTCCAGCATCATTCTCCAAGGGACCTTCCCTAACTACTCTACCTCTGTTCAAGTCATTAGCTGGAAACTTGGACTAAAGCCTATAAACGTGTGACCCTCCCTGCCATTGATTGCTACCCTCTGAGTCAGTGATTAAAAACATGGAAAGAAGAATGTGACTGTGAGAACACTGTGGGAATGGTGGGAGCTCAGGAAGTACGATATTCCTGTAGAGAGAAGCCTGGACTCACGGTGAAAACTGAGCACAACAAAGCATGGCCCAGCTCCAGAAAAAAACAGCAGAAATTCTTCTTTTTCCTGCTAAAACCCCTCCTCATTTTTTAATGTTGATTAAAACCAACATTGATAACAAAACAAATAGAAAATAAAACAAATTATCTTTTTTAATAACAAGAGTTCTTATAATTGCACAGCCTCTTCATGCCTTTAAACAGAAAGTTCCTTTGACACAATCCTGCTGTCAGTGAGCACCTTCCTTCCGTATGAATGGCTCTTATGTCCCTTCCTTTTCCTCAGCCTCGCTTGTACTGTCACATCATGCACAATATTTGACCCAGTCAACCTTCTTTTGTTACATCTATTTCCCATATTCAGAAAATTTCCCATTCTTTCTGATGGCACGAAGTTCTTTGACTTGGATTGTTTTAGTATCCAGCTGGTGGAAGGGAAAGGGGGATGAAACGAGGAGTCGCTGCATGGCATGTGATAAAACACTGTGGCCAGGGAAATGGGCTCATTCAGTCTGAATGGTTGCAGAATGGGAAAAGTCCCAACTTACTTGGCTCAGCATAGTATTTTGGGCCAATGCCCTAGATGGTTATTACTGCAATATCCTTCCAGATCAAGCCCAGATATCAACAGGAGCCTGTCTTCCTGTTCACTATGTGGCTGAAAAAGGCCAGGGAGCAATACAAAAGTATCTAAGGCATTTCAAAGCATTTAAGGAATTTCATGAATGCCAGCTATGCTGGTGAAAGGCTTCCTCTCCTCTGTGGTACAATGTAGTTGTCCAAGGATACTGCTGTCGGACATATCATGGCTAGGCTTCCCGAACAAAGATTTGAGAAGGGCTCTACCCACGCTTGCTACAAGCGTGCTGATGGCTGAAAAGGTCAATGTGAGATAGACAAGTCCGGTTGCAGAACGTACAGCAGAAAGACTCCCCAGGTGATATCGACAAGATGCAATTCTTTCTGCGTTGTCTTTTCTCCTCGAGAGTGATCCTGCGTGTGTTCTCAAAAGCAGCAGCAGCGTTATAGATGGTGTGTCTCCAGGCCTCCCAGTTGGAAGCCAGGGTAGACCAATGGTGGTGATCAATATTGCCAAGGCTGAGGGATTGTTTCAGGCAGTCCTTGTATCTCCTCTTTGGGCCTCCTCTCTTGTGGCAGCCAGTGGCAAGTTCCCCATAAAGCATGATCTTAGGGAGGCGATGGTCCTGCATCCTGGAGACGTGCCCTGCCCAGCACAGCTGAGTTCTCAGCAGCATGGCCTCAATGCTTGTGACTGCTGCCTGTTCAAGGACAGACGTGTTGGTCACATAGTCAGTCCAGTGAATGTTAAGGATTGTACGGAGTGTCGGACATATGGTCCTGGGAGCATAGGCTTACTGGATAAGGAGTGTTGTGTCCTTATCTCCCAGAGGTCTGCAGAGTAGCTGTAGCCTCCTGCTGAGAGAATTGATGGAATCACCATCACTGGAAATATTAAAAAATCAGGTAGAGGTTGTGCTTAAGGGACGTAGTCTAGTGGTGGGCTTGGCAGTCTTAGGTTAACAGTTGGAATCAATGATCTTGGAGATCTTTTCCAGCCTAAACGTTTTAATGATTCTTGGCCTCCTCTCAGTAGAAAAGGTTGTTGACAAAATTGTTGGTGATAATGGAAATGCTTGGCTAGTTATGACGTGTCAGGCTAGAATCTTGGCAGATATGCTAGAAACAGGGTCAAAGATTTTCAGGTGCACTGGGCAGCCCAAGGAGCAGCACCTACCACTCTACATCAAATCCACTGAGACCTCTAGAGCACAACGTCCTGCATCCAGCCTAGATACCAACAGGTAACTTGAGAGACATCACATGTGTCTGTAGAGGAACCAGCCACATGACAGCAAGACTGAAAGCCCCACTGGGTGCCTGGAATGGCAGATCTGAATATGTCTCTTTCATCTTAAGCATCATGGGCTGACTCAGTTTTCACAGATACTGATTGCTCCAAATCCCCAAACTCCATGTTTTATCCTGAAAACTATATTGCACTAGAATCCATACCTGCACTCTGGGATTCATCTCAGAACTTACAGAAATGAAAATGTGGAAGCAAATATAAGTGGCCCTCAAGGACTTTCAGGTTGGCACCCTCCTGGGGTGCCTTTTGGGTCTTGTGCCTCTCAATGGAGAGGGGAAATCAGCTGTTGTGATTTGGTCCCACTCTGAATACCCTACACTTCAAGGATGCTGCACCACTCTGAGGCTGCACTATCCCTGGAAGTGTTCAAGACCAAATTGGATGGGATTTTAAGTGATCTAGTCTAGTGGAAGTTGTCCCAGTCCATGGCACTGGGGTTGGAACTAGATGATCTCTAAGGTCACTTCCAACCCAAACCATTGTGTGATTGTATGATCTCTGTCCTTGCTGCATCAAATCACTCTGATGATCACTTTGGTGTTCCTGGGTCTATTTCTGTGGCTTCTGGGCTTCACAGTAGGGCTGAATTGGTTTCCAAGTGGAAAACTGAACATGCATGATCTTGCAGTAAACAACTCCTTGTGCTGGTAAAACCATCAGGTTGTACTGACAGTGGAGATATTCCTTTGGAAATGGACTCTCAGAGAAAGTGGAACATTTGAGGAGCTCTTTCTTGCTTTCTCTTTCTCATTTTAAATTAAGGTTGTGAACACTCAACTCCTGCTGTGAAAAAGTAACATATACAAAAAAAAGGTACCAGAACTCAGATGAGAGCTGCTGCTGCTGCTCATGGCCACATGATAGAATAAGGACATCGATCACCTGAATAAACCCTAGAGGCTAAGAAAATAAGTTTAGAAGTGTTATAATGTTCTTGGAAAGCATAGTATTTTCAGGGTTATAGTCTGCATCCAATGAAGAGAGGGGGAGAAAATTATCATGGAGCAAAGGAGCAAAAGGCTGTGCACTGGGACAAAAAAAGACACCCCAAGATTCTGCCAAAGAAGGAGGCAGCAATTCCCATCAAGTCACCAATTCGTTGTTCTGCATTTTCTCCCCAGGAAGTGCTTTCTGGTGTGATGTCTCTCTCCAGAGATTATGCAGAGGTGGGTGTCAGAGACACTTACTATGGAGCCCAAACTGGCTTCACCAGATCTCAGCTTGCCCCTGGATTCTATTCCCTTCCATGGGCTGCCTCACACCCTCTGACATGTTTGTTTGTTTGTTTTTTTAAATCCTCTTTTTTTTTTTTTTTTCCTCTTTTGGCAAAGTTATTTTTAACTTGGATAAATTCACAGGTTTAGCATAAGACCCCCAGCCTGTCATATGGAAATGACTCAAAGAAGTACTACAGCTGGGGAAAGTCCGTTTGGATGGGGAGGAGGTGGAGATAGAGTAGTTACATCTGCTTCACCAACAAAAACAAAGCTGAGGGAACATGTGGCTGCTAAAAGAAGTCTTTTTGCTCTCTTCATTAGGAGCAAGGGAGATGAAGGATATGGGAGAAAGAAGGGAAAGACCCTTTTTAAGCAGCAATAAATCGCAGATTTGGCTTATGGAATGAGGTCAACCACAGCCCAAAGGCCCTTGAAAAGTTGGCTTTGGGAAGAGATGAAGTCCTGATTACTCATGGCCAGTGGCAACACTAACAAGCACTTTGCATCCTGTCCTGAAAGTGTTGTTATCCAGTTTTTATTCCTTCCCCACTGTCAGGCTGCAGACTGAAGGAGCCAGAAGAGGTTGTGCTGGGAGATTCCTTTCAATTTGAAAGGAATGCATCATTTATCTCTTTCACTTTTTTAATTTTATGTTTCTCTTGCTGATATTGAGGGTGATCCAGAATGAAGGTGTCTTTGACATTTTGCATGCGTTTACTTAATTTTGGTCTTCCAATTTCATTTGATTAATTCTGTTTGTGTTTGTTTTATTCAATCGGTGATGGAGTGTAGGACCATGCATGTCTGAAAGACTCTGTAATTGCATTGCCTGTCTTCTGATACTGCAATTAATCAGGTATATTAATCATCTCTGCTTTCCAATTACTGCCTCCCATGTAGATATATAGCCCCAAAAATCCAAGCATAGATCTAAATCTTTACAGACTTATTCCTATTAATAACACTTACAGATGTAGCGAGTTCCTCCATAACCTCTGGGCAAGGAATAGCATTTTGTGATGAGTTATTTAGGCTGGCTTAATTTGATTCTAAGACTTTGGTCATTTACATGGTTTAATTGATGGAAGTTATTTCCCTGAAGCTTGAAGTCTTATATTGGATTTATTTCCTGAGAATAACAATCTGCTTGTAGGTGCTCTGGATGGACAGTTGTTTGTGCTATTTCTGTTATTGCTTTACTTTCTAATAGTCTACAGAAATGGCTGTTAAAAGCCTCTAAGTTGCATATTAAGAGGAGTTTTGGGTAATACACAATTTGACTAATGTATGACCTACGTGGATGGCAATACATGAATAGATTATAAACCTTTCTGGGAGCACGTGGTGGTCTAGTGGTTAAGGATGTGGTGCTGTCACCGCCGAGGCCAGGGTTTGATTTGGGGTTGGGGCCACTCCCCAAGCAGATGGAGCTCGTTAGCCCTGTAAGGCAATCCATCTACGTCCTGAGGACCTCGCTGCCACCGTCCAAGCGTGCTTGACCCTGGCAGATGAACCTCAGGATTAAAGGGTGGGCTCAGTTCCGCGCACTCTGTGTCTCACCTAAAAAATCCAATGCTCAGGCTGGAAGGTGTAAAGACCTTCCCCGTTTCTTCATTCGTGAAGACTGGCCATTGTTATTATAAACCTTTCAAAAAGCACTTTGGCTTTTAGTTATGCTCTTCGGCAGGAAAAAAATGCCATTCCCCTGTGAGCTCTATTATCTTAAACATATCCATGCCTCATTTGACAGGAACGGCTAAGGTTTATTGCTCAGCGTTTGGCCCTCATGATACCTTAAGGATTCTCTTGTTGCTGCACCTGTGTTATGTGGGAGAAGGGGTTCCTGAGATGAGCAGTGTCTATGAAGTAAGGAGTTAACTGAGCATTCAGCATTGCAAAGGTGAAATTTTGCCAGATATTGTTTATGAGAGAGGTTTTGGTGTCTTTGACACCTCCAGGTCCTCCACAGTCTTGTCCTAAAGAATGAGAGCTGCTACAACAGACACAGAATCCATTCTTTCTATGATAGGGGGTCTTTTACAGTCCTGAAATGCATGGCTAGGGACCACCTGTATGAGTCTTTGTGTGAAGGTAATGTTTTTTATCTCTGGATTAAGCATTATTAAGTCAGGACTGGTCTTACTGGATTCTGGATTTGACTGCAGAAGGACCATGGTTTGTTTTCATAAGCAAGTGGTTTGGAACAGCAGAGTTTTCAACCCAGGGAATTTCCAAAGCAGTGAGGAACTGACTCATGAGAGATAGAAGTGAAAATGACTGTAAATACGTCATTGCTCTAATTTTGCAAATTATTGTATTTACACTGGTACAAACTCAAGGTGACTAGCTCAGTTTAGTCTGGGTGCACACAAGTGTAACCAGAAAGTGAAGTACAGTGCATCACTGTCTTGGTTCAGGACCTTTACAGATCTCCAGTAAGCCCTGGTTGGCCACAGATAATGCAGTAAAAGGCTATCCTCAAGGGCAGAAACTTGGTTTGAAGCTTTTACAGAGGGGCTTGGCCATAGAAAGACCTATATTACAGCTGTCACTGGGATACAGAAGCTTTTTCGCTCCTTGCTATCCATTTTATTGCCAACAGTTCTCATTTCCCTAATTTAATTAGCTAACGAAAGACCATTTACATTCATTAAATAAATCAGCATTCTGGTTCATTGTGAAGCTAATGATCCAGTCTCTAATTCACACGGTTATAAGGAGCCTGATAAACAAAAGTAGCTGCTGCCAGCAAGTGCCTGCCCTGTGAAATCAGGCTTTGCCAGCTCCATCCATTGAGCGCTGGCCACATAGAGAGCCCAGTGCCCCCTACTCTGTCCCTTTCATACCTGGATGCTGTAAAGCTCAATGGAAGATGTGTGTGGTCCTCATTCTCTCCCTCCTTCAAGGGTCCTTGCTCTGTGTGGCATGCCTGCTTATCTCTGGAGGGTAGGTGTTATGCAGAGGTGTGCCTGGAAAAGCTTACTATTTAGCTAAAAATTAAGTATTTGGGTTATATTGCTGCTTTGCAGTCTGTTGGTTTGATCTTGGGTACCATGAAGGTGGAAGATCTCAGGCAGTTTCCGGGAGCTGAAAAATATTCATAGGTCAGAATCACAGAATTGTAAGATAGTTTGGCTTCAAAGAGACCTTTAAAGGCTATCTAGTCCAATTTCACTACAATGAGCAGGGACATCTCTAAGTGGATCAGGTTGGTCAAAGCCCCATACAACCCGGTCTGAAACACTGCCAGGTGTTGCTGCAACTTTTCTGGGCAACCTGTTCTAATGGCTCACCACCCTCGTAATAAAAAACCTCTTTCTAATATTCATTCTAAATTGACGATCCTTCAGTTTAAAACCATTTCCTCTTGTTCTGTCGCAGCATTCCCTGCTAAAAAGGTTGTCCCCATCTTTCTTATAGGCCCCCTTCAAATACTGAAAGGTCACAATAAAGTGTCCCCAGAGCCTTCTGTTCTCCAGACTGAACAACCCCAACTCTCTTAGCCTGTCTCCACTGCAGAGGTGCTCCAGCCCTCTGAGCACCTCTGTGGCCTCCTTTGGACTCCCTCCAACAGGTCCATGTCCTTCCTGTGCTGAGGACCCCAGAGCTGGGTTCTTAGTGAGAGCAGAGTAGAGGGGGAGAATCACCTTCCTGGACCTGTTGTTCACAAGTGTCTGAAACAAATAAGAATTGAATGGTTAAACAACTTCATGGTGGAGGATCCAGAGCGAAGGTCCAGGGGTGAGAAAAAGGGTGCAGATGCCCCTGCTGCACACTACAGAGCATGGATCTTCATGAAAAGGAGTGTGAAGAGACTGTGGCCCTGGTGTTGAACTTACATTGAATGTGATGTTGAACTTGAGTTGAGTGTGGTGCTGATCTTAGAGGTCACACTGGATGGGGAATCTCTTAAGGAGAGATGTCTCATTTTTTCACCACTGTGATAATGCAAGTGGTTCCTCTTGAGAAATTGTGAGGACCTGACCAGAGTCTCATCTCTTTTACACCAGCAATATTGGAGTCACTGGTGTGACTCCAAGTTCCCCAAATAATCCAAACTAATGAAAGATTCTACTTCCATCCCCTTGAGGGTGGGCATCCAGAGATGAATAAGCCTATAGCAGTCAGTTCCTCCTGACACAGGAGGGTTGTGCTTTGAAGTTGGAAGTGCCAACTTCATCCATCTGAGATGAATTTTGAATTTGAATTCCTGTCACTGCTGGGATGTTCTGCTGACACCTCTGTAGACCTTGGCTGCATTGACCCCTGGCAGCCCTGTTATTAATTTCTTTAGATTCTAGAAAGGAGAGGTATCACTTTGCAAACCAGTGCAGGGTGTTCAAACTCAGACATATTTCTTAAGATCTTCCTCTGATGTGCTTGTGTCAAATGCTTTAGAGATAATCTAGTCAGTGGAACCCAAGATTTTCCTACCTGTCAGGGATTTCTAAAGGAGGTATCTGAGCCAGAACACTTTCCTGACTGACATAAACTGCCTCAGCCTTCAGAGTTAATTGAATTAAGATATAGGACTATAACCTTGGGATTTTACTGTAGTTTGGCCACTCTCTCTCCAAAGGCAAATAATTTCCAAATTATGAACTATACAAGAGAAAGCTGACAAAACCATACATTTAGCTGCAGTATTGTTCCAAACTATGAAAAACTATCATCTTATTCATATTTCTAAACCAAAACCCCAGCTATTTCCTGAAAGTCTTTTTTTTTTTTTTTTTTTCTTGGCTCACCATTAAAAACAAAGCCTATCTACATTAGTGCACAGAATAATTGGAAAGGAGAATTAGACTGGAAGGTAATGGCTTTCTAAAGATCTGTGAAAATATACAGCACTGGAATAGAAAATACCTCTGTCTTTGGAAGCCACTAGTCAAAGTGTTCGAGGTTGTTTTTCCGTGGGTAGAAAGAGAAAGGCAGGTGTGCAGATTGATTCAAATTACCCTGACCTGTGTGTTACAAGTGGTTGGCTGTATGACCCTCTGAACATCTCAGTCCCTTACCTATAGAGACAATACTTATACTAAAAGCTGATCTTTTTTTTAAATGTGTAGACTCAGGTGATATGAATCATAGCCTGATGTCTGTTCAAATAACTGATAGAGATTGCAGAAAACAAGGAAAAATCTCCAGATGCATTAACCAAGCAACTGCCTCCAAGATCTGCACGTACAGAGATACAAAACCTTTTCCAGTCACCTTCCTGCTATCTACCTCAGGGTTTTAGTTTGTATGCTCAGGTCATAATCACAGGAACCTAAGGGATAGCTAGTGGAAAGAAAAAGAGAAACACCCCTTCAGAGGGTCGTTCAGAGCAGGACCATGAGCTGGTTTGTCAATAATTGTACTGAATAGGGCTGTCATAATAGGCAGTAATCATAGCTTGTTATGATGGGAGCAGACCTCTTCTTCTGTCCACCCACCATCACAAGTGTCAGGGCTGCTACCAAAAACCAGGCAGGAATCTCAAACAGGCAGCGGCATCGCCTAAGCAAAGATGTAATCACCTTTCAGGAACAAAGCCCAGCATTAGTACTTCTTTGTAGTTTCGACTTCAGAATCAATTTGAGCTGAAAACAGAAGGCAAAGGAAAATTCTGGTCTGAAAGCAAGCTAAAAACAATGAAGGCATTTTTGACTTAGAAGATATTAAAACATGAACCCTGAAATGAAATTTGGTGTGTTTTTGCCCAGTATGCCTTTGTTTTCTCTTCCCCATGATATTGCATCAGAGTGAAGCAAGCTCCTTAGGGTTTCATGAGAACAATGAGTTCTTTTTCTGAGGTGGTAGGGAAAGACATTAGGTTATTCTTACTTATTGGATGAGTGCTTGTGTTTTGTGAAGGACCTCCCAGTAAGTGTGTGGATTCTGCTGTTGCTTAGCATAACAAACTGGACTTGGAAGGAAAATGGTTTGAGTTTGAAATAAGGGTGGTGCTGCAGCTAAAGTAAAGTCTCAAAAACAAATTACAGCTGTTCATAAGGTGTGGTAAGGCTGAAGGAGGTTTCTTTCCTCCTAACAAAGGCACAAACGCTGTGCTGATGCCTTTAGCTATGCCTAAATACACCAGATAGCTTGGGGCACCCACTAGACAACTAGCTTGTCTGGGTGAACTTCTGGCAAAATAGAAGAGCATTACGAATTTTGCTTTCCTCTGTATTTGTGTGTTTTAATTAGGGAGGTATTAACTGTAAAACACACTGTCAAACAAGAAGGCACAGACATGGTTCCTCTAACAGGTGCACAGCAGTTTCTCCCTTGATATACTAAGACTCCCTTCCCTTTGAGTTATTTGCAGCTTTAGGACTTGAAGTTCAGGACTAACACCGCCCACCCACCCCTGCCACATTTTGTTACTGGGGCCAGAAATGGGAGTTTGGGGATTTTCTAAGAAGTGAGTATAAAATCTGCATTACATGGCAAGTCTCGGGACAGTCCACCACTCCCAGCTCACACTCAGTGGGGAGACATAACCATGAGTGTTGCACACCCATCTCACCACTCTCTTTCAGAATCCAGCCCTACACACAACTTTTCCATGTACATTCAGCCTCAATCCTTGTTTCCAAAGTTAATTACCCTTTTTCCCTTAAAGAGAATTCCTTTACTGTTGACATCCATCATCCGTGTGTCAATCTCCCTGTGTGAAGATGTATTGTGCTGTGTACTCTGTGCAGAGCCAGGAGTGTCCCAGTGGCATTTTCTGAAAGTCATTTTTCAGTAATCATCCCTGGAGGGTCCCTTAAGCACGTTCAGCTCTATATCAAGCAGCATCACCTCCACCTCATTGGCATTCTTCAAAGCTGCGCTCCCTTCCCCCTCCAGCCTTTTCCTGCTGCTCACCAAAAGACAAACGGAAAGAAAGTCTTCCCTCTCTTCAAATAGCTCCACCACTGCCTCATTCATATTAGGACCTAAATCAGAATTGCCCATGTGCTTGCTGTGTGCCATTTTTCATTCTGTCCCCTCTCCTGCTCCTTTTGTGCCCTTCACAGGACTTGATACCAGCTTGAGACCCTTCTCCATTGCACCTCCATCCATTTATTTCTACCTTACCAAATTTTTTGAATAGCCAAGATACTGACTTTAGGAGCTTGGAAAGATTTCCAGAGGCTCACAGTGCTCTATTGCTCTATGCACTATTGTGAAATCTTCCTTAAAACTGGGGCTTAGAAGTGCCCAGGTGTGGCTTAAAGGTGCACAAGTCTGAAGATGAGTCTTTCCAAACGTTCTTGTTGTGTAGAACTCAAGGCACTCTGGTCCCCCCTCCTCTCCTGCTGAGTCTCTAAGGTGGGGAGGGCTCCGCATCAGTACTGCAGGTGCTCCAGACATTGCTATGTGTGCTGGGAAGATGCACGACCTGTGATTTACCATCTTTTTCTCATGGAACAGTGGCATGAAAAGCCACTAATTGAGTCTTTAGCTTCAAGTTATGTTGTCTTTGATGGGCTTTTCTACTCTCCCTCCCTCTGCCGCCTCTCAATCCTGCCGTCAGGCTGCTGCACGCCATCCCTTTTTCCCTGCCAGCACAGCTGCTCTGCTGAGTGCTGGTTTGGGGAACAGATCCAACAAAGCAACAGAGCCAAAACAGATTTTTTTTGATTAATCATTTGCTTCCCTAATTCTTTTTATCCTACCCTTTTCAGCCACAGTTTTGTGATATTGCACCACGATATTGCAGGAACAAACGCTTGGGAGGGAGTAAGGAATGATGACTAGGAGGCAACTGTTCAGGCTGATGTTGCTGCAAAAAAAAAGTATCAAGAAAACACAGCAGTAGGTGCAAGGCATCTAAATGAAATAAGAGAGGGATAGTGTCACGTTCCTTTAAATCCCTCAAGGAATTTGACTTACTGGACAGAGATCCTTTCTGCAAGTTAAAAACAAAAAAAAAAAGGCACAAACAAACAGCCCTTTATAAATCAGGAAATGCTTATTATCTCTGTCACCCTCTGCTCCTTTTTGTGCCTCTTTCTCTCAAAGTTGGAGTCACGGGGGTCTACAGAGATGTAGACTATTGCAATAAATAAACAAGTGCCCTGGAGCTCAATTTTGATTGCAAATATTTTAGATCTGCATGGATTGAAATCCTGGAAGCATCCATAACTCCTGCTGAGAACTGTTCAAACATATCTTTAAAAAAAAAGCAAACTGTGGAACAAGCTGAAAATGGCAAATCTCCCCTGCTTTTGCTCCTCGTTTCTCAGCTGAGCACATCCCAATAACATTTCCTCAGGTGTTAGGATGGGTGCTTTGAAAACCTGCCAGGATCACATTTTGTTCTTGGTGTTAGAGCCAGCTCCACTATCTGAAAGAAGCTCTTATCAGCTAGAAAAATAGGCCTTGCACATCATGGCCTGTGGGGAAGAAAAGCACAGAAGTGTGGGTTTTTTTGTAAGCAGGAGTCTGCTGTTCACATTAGTATATGAGGCTAAAAAATTTAGCTCTGAGCCTTTTTGGAAAATATATCTGCACTTCTCCTTCACTGGCATGGTCGTCCTTGGGCTATTTCTCCTACCACTAAAAGCAGCTCAAATTCCTGAGGCGTGTGGGTTGTAATCTCAAAGGTACTTGACTCTTTCTGGAAATACTTAAAAGTAGTGTAAATGTGGTGCTTAGGGACATGGTTTAGTGGTAGGCTTGGCAGTGTTAGATTAATGGTTCTACTTCGTGAGCTCAGAGGTCTTTTCCAAAGTAAATTATTCTGATTCTATGATTCTTTAGTTAATTGAGAGCAATAGATGCCTCCAGAAACTGATTTGACACTCCCAATCACATTTCATGAGTGTCTCCGAGATGACCCAGGCTGTAACATGATATTGAGCAGTTCAGTTCCCCATGTAGGCACTTAGGTCTGGTATCAAATGTTGGGATAGGCTCTCCAGAAGCAATGGTGTTACTGTTTTGGAAGCCAAGGCGGAGAAATCACAGGCATTTTGGGTAATGACAAAGAGCTCCCTGGGGACTATGTTTGCCTCTGCCATTTCTTTTCCAGCTACTTTCTTCATCTCCTGCATCAGATTTCTCTGTGGGCCCTTGCATTCCCCCTGATCTCCAGTTCCTTACACCTCCTGCATCAGCCCATGTCTCTTGTTGTGTGCCAAAATGGGAAGCTGTTGTGGACACTGTACCATGCAGCTGATGTGGTTACAGTGCTACCAGTGCCGAAGCCAGGTAGCCTCAGGCTAGTTCCGGTGACAGCCATAGCTGCATCTTCAGACCACAGCACAAACCCTTTGTCCTCAGGCAGGAGCTGAGCTTTACAGTGCTTGATGTGAACAGAAATCAGGGAATAGGAATAGTAGGCAGTGCAGGACCCTGGAAAATCTGTCAAAGTGTCCACAAAGATAGTAGCTGAGTCAAAAGAAATTGATTAAATGAAAAAAAAAAAAAGGGTAGATGTGATGCAGGAAGCAAGGAGGCAAGGTTTCTATTGCCTGGAAATTAGTAGCTGAGGTGAGACCATGAGCCTGGTGCTAGAATGAGGAACCACTGAAACACCAAAGCCTTTTCCACCCCTGCTGACTAATATGAGGCTTTAGTAACACAAATGTGGCAAGCAAACGTCTCCAGTTTCTTCTTCTGGTTTCATGGCAGGCTTAATCCAGCATCAGTCTAATTGTGTTGCCCTGTGGTTTACTGAGCCAGTCTGATCCTGTTCCCTGTGGTTCATACTAGCTGCTAGAGACTTTTTGCATTTAAGTTGTCTCTTGACAACTCTTTTTGTCCTAGCTTAGGCTAGAGGGCTTAGATTCTGAAAAGAGCTGCATGGGCATCCTAAGACCTGCAAGAGCAATATTTAAGTACACTCATTTTAATGCTTCTCTTTGGTCTCCTTAATACATTAAGGGGCATAGGCAGACTTTCCATTCTGTAGTATCTTACCCAGAGAGGTCTTTGTTCATGGCTGAGATTTCTATGTATTGTTAAAGAAATTTGCAACTTGCCAGTCTGTTCTCTTAAACATCTCTTGAACCAGTATAGTTCAGCTGCAGACCTTTCATAGAATGGGTAGGAGCTCGCTCAATCTCACCTCAGTTAAGGTGAGGTACCTAAATCAAGGTATCTTTCTCTAAGTAAAGGCAAAAGTGTGCCACTGTTCTGTTTGGAGACCTTGAAAATCTTTCACCTCTAAGTTTCCCCACCATGATTCTCAGAGAAACAGGTCAAGAGAGATGCTGATGTAACATAACATCCCTTGGACTGGACCGTACTGTCAGTGTGGCATCAAAACCTCTCACCATGGCACCTTCTGAGCATCTGCTGTACTGAGCACAAAACCCTTGCTGTAGGACAAGGACAGACTGTGGGGACTGGGAGCTTCCTTCCCCCTCTTCCTCAAGCCCTTCCACTTAATTTGTGTCATTTTGTTCAGATGCAGCTGGAAAGAATTAAAATGTCAGGCAGGCACAATTGCCTCCATTGAGATGAAAAGCTGCTGGAAGAAACAATGCTAACAAGCATGGCAAAGAGAAAAAGGGAAAGCCTAGTGCTGTTTAGTTGGTAATAATTAGCCCCAGAAATGGAAAGAGGCAAGATCCAGTGTGGCTCCCGTTCAGTTCAGGGGAGGTCCGCTTAGGACTGGGGCAATGAGCACTGCTTAATTGCTGCTAATCCATTGCTGGATGGAGTCTGGTGTCCAAGATGTGCCCATCCTGCAAAAGCATGTGGAAAAACAGTGCCAGAGAGCAAAAGCAGGCAGAGATGCCCCTGACACTTGGTTGTTGTGGGAGGCAGCCTGCTTGGATAGGGTTACGTTGGGATCAGTGGCTGGGGGGGTAACAAGGTTTAGGAAATACTTTGGATATTCGTATGTTATCCATAAACAGAGTGATAGAAAGAGGAGTTTTCAACTGCTTAAGCCAAATGACAAGTCCTGTGAAGTCAAGATTTGTCCCACCACAGGCCAGGACCACAGGCCAGGTCCAATAGCGCAATGGAAATCACTGAAGCTCCACATCTTTACTAGGAGAACAGATCAGATGTGGGGTTTCTGGATCAGGAACATGCAATAGCCCTGCCTTGAAGATTCAGTATTTTAGCCTACTGCTTAGTTTTGGAAAGACATAAAAACCGGGTCTATAACAGTACTATGGGCTGTAATTCCTCCTGTTCCTGTGTTCTCAGCCAAACCTCAGGATGAGTTTCTGCAAGCAATGTGGAAGATGCCCTGGGTCCACCAGCCCTTTCTCCTTCCTCCTCCTCTTCACAAAAGTTCCTTCTTTTTCTGGGCAATGTGAAAACAATTTCTGACATTTTCTTGGGTGCACTGGACATTAAATCTCAGTTTGTAGCAGGAGCTGTAGACAATTCCACCCTTCCTTTTCTTCCTCACATATTCCCAATGTAGTTTCAGCATAGCATGACTTTATAAAACAACCTCCCCAGTAAAAGAGCCTGGGGTCAGGGCTTCTTCCATGCTATATGAGTGGCTTCATTTATACCAGGGTTGCATTGAGAAACATGGGAATAGAGAGTACTGAGAGGGCAGTGAGATCCGAATGATACTGAAAGTACTTGTAAACTGAAGATTGTCTGTCTCTGATCTACCTGGTGCTTAAAATCTGTGACTATTACATGTGTTGCTCCATATCTTTCTTGTTTACATGCCCTGGGGTAGGTCAGTGTTTCACTGTCATTGCAATGTGGTGCTGGTGACTGGGTTTGCATCCATCAGGTCAAATGTTTGATGTGCCTGGGAAATCCTGCTTTATTCAAGCTAAAGCATTTAGCTTAAGAAAAGTTATGTTCCCCGCCTGTAAATCTTGCCTAAGCTCAGCCTTGAAGTCTTTTTGGCAATATTTATCGTACACCAGTACTGCATACACAGAATATTGCTTCTAAAAGGAGCAAGATGGGAGGTGGGCAGGACATGCTAAACAAGAGATAAGGGGGGTGGATAGGAGACCCTGAAATTGTTTTTAAGGTAGAATTTATAGCAGAGAAAACAGCTTAAAAGAAAATACAACTCACTGCATAGGATTGAAATCAAGGGATCTTGGGAATATGTTTAAATGTTTTCCTGGCCTGATGTCTAGGAGCTGCTCCACAGCAAAAGCCAAAGCAGAGCAGTGAAAGACCATTGCTGACCAAAGGAATATGACTGCACCAGAAGCACTGTGAAATCTGAAGCACAGTATTTTTTTTAGTAAAAAACCTGCCCCCCACCATGGCAGACTGAGTTCACCCTGAAGTGCTAACACCATTCATTGCTTTTTGAGCTGCATTCCTGTCCACGGCAGTGGGGTTGGAACTAGACGATCTTTAAGATCCCCTGCAAGCTAAACTGTTCTGTGATTCTGTCTGTTATCTAGCTCAGTAGCTGTGGGAAGTGTCATGACTTTTTCACAGCAGTGCAAGCACCCAGACGAAGCAAGGTCCAGCACTTCAGACATCTGTTTGCATGTGCCCTATCTTTTAATGTAAGAGCAACACACCTCTCAGTTTGGTGCGACAGAGAGCGGTGATCTGGCTTGATGTGTGTTTTCAAGGGGAAGGCAAGGGAAGAGAATGGGTACTCAGACAAAGCCAATTCTTACAGTCCAGTGGTCCAGTCAGACCATTGCTCCAGTTAATCCTGTCTTCTCAGATAGCAACTGCTCACTGGGAAGATGAGACTCTTCCCAGGATGCAGCTGATGAGCTGTGCAATATCCTCAACCGTGTGAAAAATGGCTTTCTCACCCTCCCACATAAACTTCTTGTGCTCTCTGAAGCATAGCGTTAGATTACCTGAATAATACTGTCTTCCGGTTTCTTTTGGCTAAGCCCTTTCTTTCATCTGAGATTTCTCCAGTGAGGCATTGAATTGATGGATCATGCTGTAGGGACTGCCACAGTTAACATCTACTCCTCTTCCCATTTTATCTCTTGCTCCAGGGCTAAGGGGCAAAAAGGACAGTCTATGGTTTGCAAGTGTGAGACATGGTCCCAAAGGGGACATTTCTCCTCTGCCTGGCAGCATAGTCTCTTGCAAAAAATTAGGGAGTGAGTGAAATAGGAAACAGCCCTGTAAAAGATCTCACACATAAGAGATCAAGGATGATGTCACCTGTAATGCTGCCCCAGCTTGAATTGCACTCCAGTTTGGACACACTTAGGAATGCTTTCCTATGCCTGCCTTGGATACAGGCAGTGTGTCTACACAGCGGTGTGGAGCTCTCCTAGGCTCTCCTGCGTTCTAGGAAGGGGTTGAAGCCCTCAGTGGACTACAGGACAGTGCAGCACTCAAAACCTGAGTGATTAAAGACAGTAATAGCTTCCTGAGACAGTTAGGAAACTGGTATGTGTTGCTGCAGCAATACCACTTTAGTGGCGAAACCTCTGGAGAACCTCTGTATAAGTTCTGGGACCCTATCTGAACAAATTGCATTTGGCAACTGCTAAACCATCATCTGAGCTTGAATAACAGCCTCTGAGGTTCAGTGATGCCATTGCGATAGCCTTTATGAAGAGCAACTCTATTTCAGATGTGATAAACTCTGTTCTGGGAGAAATTGAACTTCAAATAGGATTTGGGTGCCCGATTTCTAGTTTGGTTCTCATTTGTATCTTAAAAAAAATCACTCTCTCACTTCTCTCTCCATGGGTGGATGTCCTGCACCTGGAGGGGAGATGTTCCCATTAACCTTTGTCTTGCCTAGAGTTCACTCAGTTATATCTGTGCCCTGCCAGCCTTACAGGAGACAGCCTGCTAAGGGTATTGACACCTCTCCATGTAGGTCTTGTCCTGGTTTCAGGCACTTTTTAACACAGTTTGTGGCTTGGTCCAGGGGTCTGCTCCAGGGCTATTACCACATCCAAGTATCTTCAGGAAAGGGCCTCCAAATGGAGTTGATGCTATCCCAAGCCTAGCACAAGAAACAACATCTATGTATGACTTTGCCTCCCCAGAAGACCATGACATCACATCTTCTTGCAGCTCAAAGACCTGGGATGCCAGGAAGAGGCTGCTGCTACAAGACAGTGTCCTGGCTCTGCAGTTGTGCTCCTCCAAAGCACAATTTCCCCTCCTTACTGGTGTTGCTTTCTGGTCCCAGCCTTTGTGAATCCCTGCAGGGGCCTTGGGAGGAGGAATTACTCTTCCTTTAGCACCACTCTGTACCCCAGGCTCACATCAGGAAGCCATGTGAGGAGGACTTTGCCATCAAGGCGGTCTCTTTCCGGCTCTGCCAAATTGCCCCAGGGTGCCTCATTAAGCCTGCTGCTCCCTCACTCGTTTCTTTTTTAATGCATGGGCTGACAGGCCTGGAAATATCAAACTCAGCAGCTTCATGCCCTGTTCAGATCTGAAGCACCATACTTCGGAGCTAATTAGCTGGGTTTCAAATCAGAAGGGCAACGGGCTGCTGTCTCTGCTGTCCTGTTTCATCAGGACCTCCCAAGAAGATTGTTTTAAAGTTTTTTTCCCTTCCTAGGTTTAAAGTCACATGTTTGTTTGTTTGTTTTTTCCTTTGCCTCATCCAATACAATTAATGCCTTCTTTTTAGGCAAGTAAATATCATTTCACACCTATCAAGCACAGAGAGACATGTTTGTTTTCCTGGGAATCTCCATATACCACGACCTGCTATCCCATGCAAATCATCAGAGCTACCTTGGAATAAGGCTGTGCTGTTTTTTAGCATCTTATGAGACAATTCTACTCTGCCTGCTGCTTTGTCTCTGGGAGGCCACCACGGTGCTCAGAGACCTGCAGGACTACAGGCTTTAGGGCTGGAAGAGGGAATTCTGAGCATCAAAATGTTTTTTCCAAATTATAACCCACATTTCCCATCTTGAACAGTAAATTTCCACTACAGAAAGGGCATAGCCAAAGTCAAGAGCTGAATTTACAACTTTTGGCTCCTCTAGAGTTTCCAAAATCAGTAGTGGTTTTGTGCTGCCCAGCTTTGTGCAGTTGGAAAAGACCTACATTTTACTGGCAGTTGCTTAATACTTTTTGCAGACCAAGCAACAAAATCTCTGCTCCTCCATGACCTGCTCTCATGTGCTACAGAATTTCCCTAAAAGCTTCTTGTGTGGATTTAAGCCCACTTGGAGTTGTTATTCCCACTTTAACTCATTCAACCACTCTTCTGCCTTCATCTCTGGACCTTTAAACACCACTGTGGTGGGGGCTGCTTTCTTACACAATACATTGCTATGGGCAATTGGCAGAAAGTTAGGAGCCGCTACAATAAATTCCCACCTGAGTCCTCTGGCAGCAGCTCATCCAGGCACTTTCTTCTTTATTTTCCCTCTCTACACCCCCAATTAAAAGTAGTAAGTGATTAAATTGTCTTTGTGTTGGTGGGCATGTCAAATGCTTTCACAGTACCAGCTCTCACAAAACCTGAGACAAAGAGTCCCACACGAACTGGCTGCCCTCTGTCACTTCACCACAAAGTCCCTCATTGTACATGAAGCCTTAATAAAGGAAACCTAATGAAACACTGGAGGGGCCCCCAGCAACACAGGATCTGAGGAGGGAGGAGTGTGGTGGTGGGGGCTTTGTAATCTCTGAAGCATAAGGTAGCAGGACTTATTTAACTGAGTGGAGCTTGTGTTCTCCAGGAAAAGCTGACTGAGCTAGCTCAGGATAAGGATTTCCGGTGCCACCTCACCTGATATCTCTGTTTCTGCAGAGCAAAGCAGCTCCCCTTCATGTGTCTGCAGAGCAGGGGGTGCAGCTCTATGGGATCTGTGGGAGAGGATTTTCTGCTGAAAGCTTTGACATATCCTACACATGCTGCCTTATGAATCCCTTGCAGTTCTCCAGTGGAAGATAGAAGGATGATTCATTCCCCATTTGACTGAAAAGAAACCAGAGCATGAAAAGATGAAAGGATACCAGAAAGAAAACTTCTACCTTCCTCTCCTCAATTAGACCTTGTTTAGTGACTCTGGGTGTATCTTCATGGTGTGTAGAAACAGGGATGAAGTCATTCCGCCCTTGCAGAGATAATGGTCTGAGCAGGTCTGCTTGAGGCTGCATGAAAGTTACATGGGCAGAACATGGTCAGCTGAGGACACAACTCAGAAGGCAGGCCATAAATCACCTTTATGTCTTTAGGCCACCCAGTCCTTCTGCTGAGCTGCTAACCCCTTCAGCCTCAGGACTGAGACCTTCCTGCCCACTGGAGAGTGTTGTGGCTGGTCCTGTTCCTGAGCTAATAAGCCCTGAGGAGCTGTGAGGGTCTACTGTGAGGTCAGCTGCTAAGGATTTAAAGCCTCATCTTCAGATTTGCACTGAAATCAGTCTCTGTGAAGAATTTCAGTGTTGTGAAAGTTTTGGCTGATCAGTGGAAAGTGCTGAGAATGAATCATGGCCCATTATTCCCTTGTGAGCCAACGCCTATGGAAATCTCATGCGCATTAGCCAGGCTAGTCTGACAAACCTTCTATATCCAGGATAAATCTAAACTCTTCTTTCTCAATGAAAAAAGACTCCTCTTGAATCCTGCTTTGTGAATGTGTAACAAGGTGAGTTCAGCCTTTGCTAGAGGCACTCTGCTCTCTTGAAGGAACAATAGTATGTTCTGGTCCATGGTCATTGCAGGCTCCAGTGTGTTCACTATAGGAGCAGGACTGAGGTGGCAAAACTGTTTGAGAAGAGCGTCAATAACAGCAATGAAATTTGCTTGGGCAGTGGAATGCAGTACATTGCAATCATCCTATATGGTGAAACCAAGACTGTGCGATGGAAACAATCCATTTGGCTTCCAAGTACGGGGCATAGAGGCTTAAATCATCCTATTTATACTGGTCAGGGAAAAGGATGGCCTTATAATGTGGGATACGGTTGTTTATGGTCTTCATTTACGCTTCAAGCTGAACACATGGTAGTGTCCATCCTGGAACAGGGGGGGTATTAATAGTTTCCCACATCTGCTCATTTTTAGGAAACAGTGATGAAAAACAAGATATTCTTTTACCAGAAGTGAAGGAAACTTCTGGTTTCTCTAGGTGGTGGTTTTGTGAAGAACAGGGGGGACTGATGGAACTTGATGATCCTTGTTGATCCCTTCTAATATTCTGTGATTCTGATAATATAAGAAAAGAGTGATTTTCTGAAGTGACAAACTTGCCTTCACCTGTTTTTCACTGCCAGTGTAACAGGTACAAGCTGATTGTGCTCTTGGGCACATACTTGCCCTTGTGCTCTGGAGAACCAAGTTTCTGCCTGTGGAGGGGAACTAATTTACAGCTAGGCAGGTACATGTCTGATGTCATGGACCTTCTGCTGAAAAGATGCTGAACCCCAGTGCCCTTTCCTGGCTGCTAGCCATCCTTAGAATCTATCCCCACAGGGAAGCTGGGCCAAGGCGTGGTTTACTGTATAAAGTTACACAGCACGATGCTATCCAGTATCTCTGCCAGAAGGCAAGAACTTCAAGACTTCTTGCACTTTCCCTGTTTTATGAATTACCAGAGGACTGAGTTTACTCAGCTGTCATCTAAAAAATATGTGCTTGCTCCACCCTAGCAGGGAGACTTGCGTTATGGTGAGTTCCCAGCTCTGCACCAAGTCTGGAGGAACCAGACTGTTGAATCAGCCCTGCAGGGACAAAGCTAAACCAATCCAAGCAGCTACTCCTGCAGAGCTTAGGGATATTGTTCCAGTCTAGAAATTGTCAATATTGGTTGTATTGGAGGAAGATGCGTCAGCCAATGCACAGAGTACTTGGTGCACGGGGAGCTGAGCACATCATTGTGTTGGACAGCATTGCACATAGTAACATTTACTCTGAGACCAGTCAGCATTGTGCTCTGGCCAGGAAAGCTGGATCCTCCTCCTTCTAGTGTGCAGAACTGCAGATGTTTTTAACAGCTGCAACATTTTGCAGCTCTTAAAACCAGCATCCATCCTTTCATTCAGCTTCTGTGTCACTCAATGACCTGTTTAGCAAAGCTAACAAGAGAATGAGCTGACTTTTTGCTTCAAATATATTTTCAGTGGCTGACCAAAACACTGAAAGATGCTCACAGGTAGAAGTAGACAGGTTCCATGGCTCACAGATAGAGTCTGTCAGAAAAGTGGGTTTGCTTACAAGGAACTGTTGGTCCTTGTTCTCTCGTCCCTGTTTTATAATTGTAGAAATTGACTGAGACCAGACTCAGGCCAGGTCCATTTAACAAGCTCAGTTTAAATTCAAGTGTACAAAATGTGATCAGATCTCTTATAAACAGATTGGTTCTTGCTGGCAGAGGAGCTTTCTCCAGAGGAACTTCTGGTTGATGGTATCCGGCTATTAAAACCAGGTGAAAGCTGCTGGAGGATTGGACAATTCTCATCCAAATTGCAAAACGCTCCAAGCACTGTAATCCATCATGCGTGTTTGAAACCAGTAGGCAAGTTCTGCTCTGCTCTATTGTTCCTTGCCCACTGCCTCCAGCCAGGCACCGTGCTGTCCAGAATTTTCTAGGTGCCCTGAAGAATGGGGCTGTGCTTCAGACAGGTGATGCTCTGTCTGCCTGGGCAGAAATTTGGAAGAACTTTGGAACCTAGCCACACAAAGGCCAGCACCATATAATTCAGGTGCTGTATCCTCAGGGTCTTGGTTTTGATCCATTTGGATCCTAGGACCAAGGCTATGATAAGAGGCCAGACCTTGCCCCAGGGCACTTGGTCAGACCACAGTCCATCACTTGGATTTATTTGAAAACTACCATCTGAAGTCATGGCTATTTAAAGATTGTATCTATTTAAAACACACACACACATGAAAGGGAGCTAGAAATAGCAGGGACTGTGAGGAATGGGAGCTGAGCTTGAATTCTTCCCTGTCTGAACACATGGCAACTTGGATGCTTTCCATGGATAGTTCACAGCTGCCATTGCTGGACTGCCAGCGTCAGGGAAAACAACATCTCCCACACATGGTGACAGCCCCTCTGCCATTACACTCTGGCTCTTCAGCTTATTTGCAGGTTGTTATCACACTATTTATAGCTGGCACCTATTTCTAAGCCTGCAGACCTATTCCCCACTTCCAGAGTCCCTAGAGAGCCAGGGATGTTGGAAGTGTGACATCTGCAAGGACAAATGAAGAGGGAGGTATCTCAGCACCATCACTGACCTACCAGAGAGTATCTCCATCTATATGATGCCAACTGTCATTCCTGCCTCATGGAGTTTACAGTCTGATCACGGTGACAGGAGAGGAGGTACCCTGGGATAACCTCCAGGGGTCTTTTCTTTTTGCAGTATTCTTCTGTCTGCCTCCTGGCTTGTTATTTAAGGCTCAATTTCTTCTCTCTACAATTCTTCAGCTTCTGGAGACAGTAGCTGTTGTGGCCCAGTGGGATGAACCTTCCTTGGGAATGAGAACTACCTTTCTGTTTCAGGTACAGCTGGTATTTCTGATAGCACTGGTCTATCCCATGGAATGTGGTGCCCCAGGAGTGCTGCTTGCCTCCTGTCCTGAGCAGCTGCAACCCACAGGCTCTGCACCAAGCGGAGACCCAGCAATCGGCATCCGGCACTCCATGAACATGTTTGGCTGCTGCCCAAACTTCTCTCTGCCCATTATAGCACAACAGCTGTGAAATGCATTACTCACAGATGTCTATAATTAGGGTCTGTCACTGCCTTCTGATGGCATCTGAACCAAACAGTCCAGTGAAAATTGAACAGGATTGCTTGAGCCAGTAAATGAAAGATTCACACTCTGTGGACTTCTGTGACTCAGTTTTACTGATTTAACTTCATCCTCATTGTGGGAATCAGTGGAAGGAATCCTGAATCCAAAGAGGTCATAGCTGAGCTGTTGTCTGCAGCAAGGCATTCCCATAAATTCAGGAGGATTTATGTCCTGGAGCTGTATAGGATCCTAAATGATAGAAGTAGGTCTTTATTGCTGCCTTTTGGGATGATTATTTGTGCCTTCCTTCCTGACATGGAAAACTAATTTGCATTTTGACTAGCACCAGCTGTTTGCTACTGTTAATGAGCTTCAGTCATCTGTAAGTTTTGTCAACAACATCATATTTTATATATAGTACATTTTCCAACATGAGCTGACACCAAGAGCCTTTCCAGCCACCACAGTATCAGAAAATCTATAGAAAGAGAGAACACCATAAAAAACCCCAGCACAGCCATTCTAAATAAAACATACTTAAAACTGTAAATTCCGGGAGCTCTGTGTACTTCCTGGGAAAGCAGACTGAGCTTGTTGAAGGCATTGAGTGTCCATGGCATTGGGGTGTCTCCCTTGCAGCCGCTGATAGCCTCAGCTCCCAGTTTTGCAAGAACCTCCGCAGGCACTTTAAGCACACAAGCAGCCACAACAGAAGGTCTTTTGTTGGGTTAAGATAACAGACAACTGATGGAGGCAGGCAGCAGTATAAAAGATGATATTTCAAGGTTGGTTGTCTTTTCTGAGGAGGATCCATACATTTTTAGGAGGAGCAGAAGAAGACAACACACATACAGAATGAATGGTGAGGAAGAAGAGGTAAGAAAGTGTCAGCACAGAAAAGGGATGGTTAAAATGAACTCTCACCAAGATCGCAGAGCAAGAAACAAATAGGAGCCAAACCAGAGACTTTATATTTGTGTTCCCTGCACGCATCATCTATATGCTATTAGCTCCGCCTTTACTGACATTTTCCATCTATTGCTGCAGTTTTACAGAAGCAAAGAATAAAGGTGTGTTGTGGTTTGGGCATTTTATTTTATTTTTATTCTATTTTGCAAATAGACTGAGTTAACTTCACACTTGTGGATAGTTCCCATTTGTGGCTCTGCTATTTCCAGAGATAGGATATCCATAAGTCTTGGAAGTATATGCAAGCTGACATTTTCTGCTCAACCAAAATATAATTAGATTTGCACACACCAGGCACACAAGGTTATCGACTATGAAAATGAAAAGACATTGCATGAACAGGGAAGAACATCTGGGAGACACACCAATCCATCTAGGGACCAGTAGAAACAAAACCTGAATAATAGATGGACTAACATGACACTATCAGGGCCAATGTCCTGTCTGATTAAGTCTATTTCATCAAACATCAAGGACAAAAAAGTCCCCTTTGCCCACAGTTGGATGCATGATGAGTAAGAACAAAATAGTTCACTTCTAAGATATTGCTGAGTTGCTCTAACTCCTCTGCATTTTGCAGTAAATGGTCACAAAGTACCACTGCACCCTGGGCATCAAATCGATTTGATAGTTCTCCAGATTTAGGGACACTAATTTGTTAATATTGCCTCAAACTGGGAAATGTGCACGCAAACTCTCCTTTCAAGTCTGCTGTGCCTCCTGCCAGTTGACTGAGGAGATCCTATATGTTGGGAGAGCTTAGGGTCCTCAGCTCATGTGCATCCTTATAACCATGTATTCATGTTTATCTTGATGTTTTCATGTTTAGTGTTTGTACTAAATTTGGTCTCTCTAGAAGTGTCAGGCTGAATCTGATTAAAACAGCATAAATATACCCAGGGGGTCTGTGACCACTGACATTGCACCTACTGCGTGGTCTAAGCCTCAGGGAGAAGCAGGCTTGGTTTGCAGGAGAACAGCTCCTGGACACACCTGCTGTCAGTGCAAACCACCAGAAAAAAATATCAATCTTGAACTAGTTCAGATTTCAGGGAGAGAAAGTGAGTTGTAAAAATCAGTCAGTAATTGACCAAGGACTTGCCAGCACATTTTAACTTCCCTGGGGATCCAAGGAGGGATTTCTTTCTGTGCCTGCAACTTGGTGACTGACAGAGACTACATCCATGTTCAGCATGCCTTAGACAAGGTGAACTGGCAGGTAAATTGGAAGTATTGGGTGAGACAATAATTCAATTTCTCTCATCGTTTGAGTTAATGGCTTTCATTTAGAGGGTTCATGGAGGATCATTACTCTCCATTAAGCTGCTACAGGTAGACACAGACAGATGGTAAACCAGTTTCCTCAAAGTGCTCTACTAAAACTGTCTGCCTGGGGACAAATCCCCAAACCTGGCTGTCAGATGAACAAGTCAGGCGCATGGACGAGAGTCTGGGAAAGTCCCGGGAGCTGGCTCCAATGAATTCTGATCCCAGTGGACTTGCAGGAGGTATGCATCTTGTAGAGGTTGAACTGCTTAGGACCAGACATGTTCTGCAACATAAGGGTGGACAGAAATTCAACTCAGAAGTTCTGCTGTTCCACTGCAGGGAAGTGTGAGCCTGAGAATCCTCTGATGCCGAGTGTGTGAGGCTGCAGGGAGCAGGAGAGCCCACTCTGTGGGTCAATATGTGCCATCCCTTCTGTGTCCCAGGAGATGGTCAAGAGCCCTTAAATCCAGGATGGTCTCTGACTCACATTATAAGACTTTAAACAACCTCAGAATATTAGAAGCCCTACTGGTCAGAGTGCATGGAGCCTCCTAAAGCAATGGCGTCTCAGTAGACTGGGCAAAAAATTTGGGTTCAAAAGATCCACATTCACACTCCTTTTTCTACTATGAGGTAAATTTGAAAAAAGCACATCTGCTTTGCCTGAAGGATGGGTGAAGAAGTACAGTGTACCTCTCTGCTCCTCCGCTTTGGCATATGGGACATGACCTGGGGCTAGTTACACTGTGAGAACAGTGTAACTAGATATGGAAAAAGGCCACAGCTTCAACTTTTTTGCCTAGTCCCTTGGTTTCTCTCCTGAAATTCCCTTATCATAGCCCAGGGCTAGTACAAGCTGTATGGCAGAGGACTGAGGCACAACACATTTTCCTCGAAGGATCTCTTAGGAGAATGCTTGGAAGATGAGAAAAGTTTTATCCAAGCTTTTCAAAACTCTCAGAAAAGGAAATTTAAAAAGACTGATGTATTCTCACCATCATATTGAATGAGGCTTCTTGAGTGGAAATGTTGTTTCCTTTCTGATTTTCTTTGAGTTGTTTTGCCTGTGCTACTTAGTTAGTAAAATTGCATCAAGCACATTGGACAGACTCTCCTTTTCCAGTATGTGGTCATATCTCCTGGGTGGGACTTGTCATTGCTGAATTATCCTGGAGCAGGAAAATGTTGAAGAGCTCCAAAAGGCCTTGTAAGGGTGATTGGGGGGGGGGGGTTATGTTGACACACTAAATAATGCATGTCTTGTGTGGGCATGCAAATACACGGCCAGAGATATGCCAGCCTTAATGAAGCTGGCATTGCACATTCAAGTGCTAGAACGGCCCAGTTCAGATGTCTCACAGCCCTTTATGGCCCTACAGCTGCTCGGCCGGGTTTGAAAAAAGCTCTTGGACATTCCTAAGAAATGGGGGATGTTGTGTGTACACAAATAAAGGGCTATCTGAGGAGCTGTGGGGTCACAGAGCAGGCAACAGCCATGACAAGAGGGTGATCTGCGTAGGATAGATGCGCAGAGAGGGCTTAAAGGCTTACTGTTAGAAAGCATGCTCCCTATGGACATGCCTCTGCCATGTGACTTCCATTTCTCCTGTCCATAATCTGATGCATGGGGTAAGGAGAGAGCAATGTGATACTCTCAAGAGAGGGAAATGCAATAGGAATATCCACCTTCAGAGGCTCACATACACACTGCAAATGGCTCATTAAGAGTAAAACTCCCCAGCGTCCCTGGAGGCTGGAGTTAGTCTCTATGTCGTGTACTGGGACCAGCAGACAAGAAATTACTTCTGCCTTGGAGGTGGACATCAAATTGCTCTATAAGAATCAAACCAAAGGCTCAACAAGTGTTACTCTACAGGAGTAATAAGCTACTCACTTATTGCTGGCCAGGGCAACTCCAATGTAATCACAGAATGGCAGAGCAGTTTGTGTTGAAAGGGACCTTAAAGATCATTTTGTTCCAACCTTCCTGCCCAGGGACAGGGATATCTTTCACTAGACCAGATTACTCAAAGCCCCATCCAACTTGTCCCTGAACACTTCCAGAGATGGAGCTGCCACAATTTCTCTGGGAAACCTCTGTCAGTGTCTCACCACCTCACACTAAAGAATTTCTTGTTAATATTTTACCTAAACCTGCCCTCTGTCAGCTTGAAGCCATTCCCCCTTGTGCTGTAACTCCATGCCCTTTTCCAAAGTCCCTCTCCAGCTCTCTTGTAGCCCCCTTCAGGTACTGGAAGGTCACAGTAAGGTCTCCCTACACCCTTTTCTTCTTCAGCCTGTCTCCATGGCACAGGTGCTCAAACTCCCTGATCATCTTTATGAACTTCTCGTTTCAGCTGGTTCACAATCTTCTAATGTTGGAGGCTCCAGAGCTAGATGGAGTACTCAAGGTGGGATTTCACCTGAAGAGAAGGGGAGAATCCCCTACCCTGACCTGCTGTGGTTAACCTGCTGCTTCTGAAGCAGCCCAGGATACAGCTGGCTTTCCAGGCTGAGAGTACAGACTGCTGCCTATATCCTCCTTTCTTGTGATATTGATCTCTTGCTTTTTGCCCAAAGGCTACTTTGTCAACTTTCTGCTTTGTACCACCTTTCTTTTGGCATTGCAGGGGTTTGTTACAAATACCACAATACAGATAGCAATCAGTGAATGAAAGGTGCTCCAGATCCACTCTTATCTCCTCTGTAATGCTTACACACATGAAAAAAAAAAAGAAACAAAAAATAAAAATAAAAAGGCACTTAAACAATTAGGAAATTGTCTCTGCAAAATGCTGAATGTTGCCTGAGGTAAGTTAACTTGGACATAGCACTTTCCCAGTGGAGAAAAGACCTCACAGTGTTTCTGTACTTCTTCCTTTCAGCCGTATTCATTACAGTGATGGCTTACTCTAACATGCAGGGAGCCCCTGGTGGTGAAGTGGTTAAAGCACAGCGCTGCGAACGCTGAGACCCTGGTTTGATTCCCGGTCAGGGCCCCTCCCCGGGCAGATGGAGCTCGTTAGCCCTGTGAGGCAATCCATCTACGTCCTGAGGACCTCGCTGCCACCGTCCAAGCGTGCTTGGCCCCGGCAGATGAACCTCAGGATTAAAGGGTGGGCTCAGTTCCGCGCACACTGTGTCTCACCTAAAAAATCCAATGCGCAGGCTGGAAGGTGTAAAGACCTTCCCCGGTTCTTCGTTCGCGAAGAGACTGGCCATACATACATACATACTCTAACATGTGGTGTTACCAAAACCTGCCTTCCTATGGATCTGTGTCTTGTGGTTGGTTCTCTAATGTCTATTAAGGCCTGAGGTTTTGCTACAGAATTTCCCTCTGGACAACCAGGAAATCTTTAGCTGTAGAGTACCTCTGAGGTCTCCAATTTTCTGTTAAAAGGGATTGAAATTGTACAGCATATTCAAAAATACTCAGGAAAAAAAGAAGAGGACTGAAACGTTAGGCAGGCAAAGACAGTGACAGGGAGGCTATCACAAAGGTAGCATGACTGTATAGTACTTCTTTCCCTAGGAAACTAGGGCAAACAGCATTTTCATTGCTTTTTTATTATGTCCTGCTGTGCATTGCCATCTTCCATCTGCAAACATCAAAGAGCCACTGCTGTAGTAACCACCCGTGACATCTGATGTTGAACAGGAGGAGATGAAATCCCCAGTAACAGGGGACCTATTTCTATCTAAACTACCCAGGCAATAACAATAGAAAAGTGTTTTATAAATTGCATAACATAATGAGAAGATGAGAAAACATTTTCCAAGAATTCATTTCCACTCCACCTTAACAATTGCCATCAAATCCTGACATTTTTTTTCCATTTCAGCTCAAAACAAATTAAGCTTAAAGTAAGGTCTATATTACATTCTGAATGAATCTGAAAATGTTTGCATTGAGACCTCTACCTGCATGGGGTACAGCCACAGGCTCGTGACCAAAAAAATAAGACTGAGCAGATGACATAACCAACAGATGGTGATGTTTCATAGCATTGTCCTGGACAGCCCCACAGTTCAAAGAATCACTATGCAACTTGCCAGATCACGAGATACTGAGCATCACTGGGAACCTACTAAAGGGATGTCAAGGAGCAGAAATTATGTGATGAGCAGTCCTTCCTTGGAAAGAAGGTATATGATACAGAGAGATATATTTTGGTCCTGCTGCATGTTACAATCAGTTGTGCTATGAACTACTTAGTCCCCCAGGTACTTCTACACTTTCCTTAGCCAAAACCAGCAAATAAGTCCCTCCTTTACTACAGAACTGCAGAAACATTTTATTTAAGTGCCACATTAACGGGGACAATCAGCAGGAAGTTCTTGAAAAACTCAACTGATAAAATATATATACTGCCTCATTTCAGCTCTTCCCTCTAATAGTGGTGAAGGGACGGATGTCACACCCTTTTATGATGCCATGGTGGGCTGAAATGGGAAAATTTGATTGCACATATTTCTGTTTATTAGCAGCCTTCTTGAGAAGACTGTTCCAGCCCTTCTCTCCTGATCCCTAATTCTTTCTTCTTGGACTTATTGGTTGCAGTTGGACTCATTGTTTCTGTCCTGGCTCAGACCTCTCTTAGCCCAGGAGGTGCTCAGCGAAACATCAATAAGTCAGTCCTGTGACTAGATGAAAGACAATGCAGCTGGGCACAAGGTTTCCATCATGTACCTTGGAAGAGGTGATTGTGCAGCTACAAACCCCATTGAGCTGGAACCATAAGAAGCATTGAAGCAGCAGCATGAACTGTGACTGCATGTAGGATCCTCCAGCTTGTTAGCCCAGAGGTGGGGCTGGATGCAAACACAGACATGCATGGTTTCTGAGTTCAGTCTGCACTGATAATTGGTGACGTCTCTGGACTGTGATGTAAACATGATCTAATAGCCAGAGCATTCAACACAAGAGTTAATATACCTTCTCACACCAGCTCAAATTAATGGTGGTAAATAGAGATATCCCTGATAGTCATATAAAAATCAAATTCTTTTGGAAGGCTATTTCCTGCCTCCTTAAAAACAGCCTCCTTAAAAACAGCCTCCTGCCTTAGAAAGAAAATAAATCAAACCACAAAAAGTCTTCTCCTTTTGAAAACCAGTGTCAAAGAGGCTGTTTGAGGGCAGGACTCTCTCATTTCTGAAAGGCCAAAAGACCCCCAGAGGAAGCTGAGGAGCACCCATGCTCCAGAGGTTTAGAATGTCTGCAAAACAACTCTTAGCATGGGGCAATGATAGCCAGGAGTAGGCGTTTATCCTTTGCTCTTTAGAGATGTGACCCAATTTAACCAATGTTAAATGGAAATCCATCCACTGATACAGGCAATAGAGTGAATTAAAAAACGTAATCAGTTCCTACACATGTACGTGTCCTTGTATTCATCACTTATAAGCTTTTACCACAGCTAAAACATTTGATTTCTTAATATTATAGTAATGATTTGGACAAAAATATCCATGAATGAGAGAAATTTGAAAACTTGGAATAAAGTGTAAGCAACTTCTTTTTTTCTGCGTCATTGTTGTTTCTCTGACATGTCAAGAATGTGTAGGAAAAGGTGTAATGGATAAAGTGAACCTTTCCTAACAGACCTTCTCAGCTTTGCTAGTGATTTTAAGACCTTTTGAGCTAGAGTTTGGATATGGGCTATCCTTCACACGCAGCTACCACAGATATATGGTTTTTTATGCCCTCTAGAAACAAATTTCCATGCACTAAGTGAAAAAAAGAACATGCCGTTCCTGTTTGTTTTAAACCTGACACCAGGAACTTCACTAGAAGTTCCTTCATCACCAGTGAGTAATCATCCCCTTCTCTGCACTACTCATGGTGGTACAGATGATGGTCTTAAGAGCAGCCTAGGCAGAAAAATTCATCTGCAGATTACCTAACTGGGATTTTGGTAACCCACTTCCCCTCCAAATGATTATTGTTATTTATATTTTGATTTTGGTTTCAAATCAGCTTCATCCAACTTTGCAAAAGCTGCTGCTGTGCTTTGTTTCCAAGGAAATATTTGGATCAAACATAGCAACCAGAAGCTACTGTTATTATTATTTAGCAAATAGCCCAAAACTTTGTTTTCTATCCAAGCATCCCTCAGACTTTGAAGAGTTTGGAAATCTAATCCCACACTGAAGCTTTGCAAACAATCTCTCTCTTTAACATGGGCCAAGCTGCAAAGCCAAATCCAATCCTGCCAAACCCTCACATTGCTCAATACTTGTCATGAGATCCAATCACTGCCGTCTGTTTCATCTCTGTTATTCATTATTGCTGTTATGCTGTGCCTCCTCCTCCCTGTATCCATAGGAAAACGCATCAGACCAAAACTGATGAAGCTTTCTAATATTGCCAGTGGTGTTATTGCAGAACTGTATCCATTACGTACCTTGAGGCTTATTAGAAGCATCTGGAAAGTTACGCATCAAGGGTGTCAAAAAAGGCCTCTGAGATTTTACCTTCTTCCTCTCAGACAAGCCTCTTTTAATTTTCTTTTGGGCAAGCAGTTCCAAAATACCTCTGTTTCATCTCTAGTCAAAATATCATATGAGGTAAACATACTCCATTTATATTAAAAAATTTTCTTATCATAGAATCATAGAATCATAGAATAGATTGGGTTGGAAAAGACCTCCAAGATCATCAAGTCCAACCCCTGATCCAACTCCAATTACTATATCATGGCACTAAGGGCCAGGTCCAATCTGTTTAAAAACCTCCAGGGATGGTGAATCCACCACCTCTCTGGGTAGGCCGTTCCAATGCCTGATTACCCTCTCTGTAAAGAATTTCTTCCTAACATCTAACCTAAACCTCCCCTGGCTTGTTTTTTGTCTTTGTGGGTTTTTTTGATTTTTACAGGTTTTTTTGGTGTTGTTTTTTTTTTCTCCTCCAGAATTGCACAATAAAAATTTAATGATCCTTTGCATACATTATAGACTTACATGGAGATCTATGCTGCTTAAAAGTTAAGCATAAATGTTTGCTTCATGAAAAATTGCTCCAGAGGTTTAGAATGTCTGCAAAACAACTCTTAGCATGGGGCAATGATAGCCAGGAGTAGGCGTTTGTCCTTTGCTCTTTAGAGATGTGACCCAATTTAACCAATGTTAAATGGAAATCCATCCACTGATACAGGCAATAGAGTGAATTAAAAAACGTAGTCAGTTCCTGCACATGTCCGTGTCCTTGTTTCTTTCTGTCTTCTTGCTATATGAGTTTCCAGTTCTTGTGGGTTTGGGGCTTTTCTACTGATGGTTTTAAGTTTTCTTTAGGCTTCTGGGAAGGTGTTACCTCTCATTACAGGTTTTCCATCAATCTCTTTGGACTATGTTGTTTCATCTGTTCTTCTAAAGAATATTCTTTACCTCTGGGGCCAAATAATACTACTCAGACTGTGTTCAAGACAGGAATGCCAGGACAGACATCTCTCCTTCTCTTCCAGCTCTATTCCTTCCTTCTTCCTTATTTCCTACATCCAGAGTGTGCCATGTTCAAGTTCCTAATCATACCTCAATGTTGTTGGTAATCCTGAGTCCCAAGCTATCTTTGATGCCTCCAAAAAGACCCAAAGACCTCAGCATGATATGCTTGCCTTCATGAATCACATTCATGTAGCATGGAAGTATAAACCAACACTGCTGAGCTCTAGGCTTCTGATATCTAGTTTTGTTCATCATAAAGCCAGTTCTCTCTCCTGGTTCCCCTCTGAACTAAACTAAGTGTCACAAAGGTAATTGAGTACAAATACACAGGTTTTGACACTATGATGGTGCAAACTGAAATCTGGTTAGCAACAAATTTTATCCTCCTTTACTACTATGACTCATCTTTGCTTAGTCACTTGTTGGTGTCAAGGGTTCCTTTCCCCAGAACAATGTGTCTTCTGCCCTGGAACAAGGCTGCCTTAATATGAGGTGGGTGCTGTGACTAGAGATGTTCACCCAGCTGGAGGGTTCAGCTCCAGGAGAGAGAGTTGGAAAAGTTTTGTGCAAACCAGGTGCTTTAATATGGTCCTTTCTCCTACTGCAAAAATTATATCACAGCAGAGCACAACTCTTTCTGTATTTCTTCCTGGAAGCAACTTTAGCATGAGCACAGATGTCCACTCAGGGGAATTAGTTGCTTTTCTTCTCTTCGTGTTTTTCTGCCAGACAACGAAATAATAGGGGTTAGCACTAAACAAACCCTGGGGGAGACGTGTATATTTTACAAGACCTCGGAAACACAGAATGCTAATAAACATACATAAAAGCCCTCTGACCATGCCCTCTGACCAAGGAGTGGAGACAACATTTTGTGTTCTGTTCCTGGAATAACACACAATGGGAACACCAGCGAAAAATGACATATATAAACAGGGAGCAGGAGGCACAAATGCATTTCCATTATCATTTTGACTTGACTCCATCCACCCATAATTCAATGGCTCCTGTTGCCATAGCAATGGAGTACCTTACCATTTTCATGCCTTTTTCTTTGCAACACCCACATGAACTGAGGAGGTATTGTCTACACATTACAGACAGAGAATGAGGCATGGCAGAAGGTGTTTTAATCCCATTCTTTTAGCAGTTAATTGAAGTGGTGGGTTCATTTTGATGCCTTGGCTCATGGCAAGGAGGGAATCACAAACACCAGCACCCTAACCCGCTGTATCCCAATGTCTCCCTTCTCGGGAGGGGGGAATTGCAGATGTAAGGTGTTTCACAAGTTAAAAGGAGACTAGGTAGAGTGCTAAGAGACAGAAAATCTTGGGTAGAGGATGTTTGCACTTCTCTGGAGGATTTCAAAGTTGAATTCTGATCTTACCACGTTCCTAGTTGCTCAGATATGGTAGTACCTGCATGCCAGTGTATACTTGGACCTGGAGCCACTGTCTCAGGGGGATTAACTTGTGGTGATATACCTCCACTAGCTCTATCCACTCAAGCTAGTCTGTGGTGGGAGATTCTCTTTAAAGTCCCACTTTCTAGACACCTTTGCCATCTCAGCCCCTCACTGTTGAGCAGCAACTGAACACTGATGACCATGCACACACTGGGCCTTCAGATTTGAAAGGGCAAGATAAAACACTGTATGACAAGGAAATGAAAGTAATTCTAGTAATTCTCTGACTGTCCAACCCCATGCCATCCAAAACTCGGCAATTAGTATTCAATTAGTATTTTCCTTTTTTTTTTTTTTTTTTAATAATCCTAAAATAAATAATCCTTCTGGAACACAGACAGAATGTTGCATTTTGCAGAAGGAACCTCTCATTTATACACCTGGTCCTGTGAATTCAGTGTTTACATTGGTATATAAGCTGGTTACTCTCTCTGGCAGGATGGCCGGCTGATCATCCGAGCACACAGGGACTCACAGGCATTGCCAGAGAGCTGAGCTATCCCTCTCTGGTATCCCCCTTTGAGGCTGTGCTTCATAGAAACATAGAATATTTTGGTTGCAGGGGACCTTAGAGATCGTCTAGTTCCAAATGCCCTGGCCATGGACAAGGATGCCTTCCACCAGACCAGGTTGCTCAGAGCCCCATCCAACCTGCCTTGAATACTTTCAGGTATCTAATGTATACTGTAAATATTGGGGTATCTACAATTTCTCTGGGCAATGTGTTCCTGTGTCTCACCACCCTCACAGTCATAAATTTCTTCCTAATGTTTGCTCTCTTCTTGCATCTCCATTCTTGCCCAATGCATTTGATCTCTCCTTTCCTAGGTGGTTTTCCTCTCTTACCTGTTTCTCTCCCATCTCACCCTTCTCAGTCCCAGTCTTCATTGGCGCTCTCTGGTCACTGCAGTCTTGCTGGTGCAAGCAAAACAGAGCAATGTTAGAAGGGCAGATCAACACTGCCTCCCTTCTCTCCCTCCATGTAACTCCTTACACTCCTACCTACTGGGACCAGGAATGGGATAAAATGCCTGTTCTCCCCTCCTCTCCTCACTAATGAATAGTAACAAGCTTATTGCTCCATGCCACAGTCTGCTGTGGACATGGGAACACATCCTGGCATCAACTGGAGGGTTCAAATCCCACGAGCACTGCTGCAGGGGACATGTCTGCCACCAGGCACATCTGGCAGGGATTTTCTTGGAGCTGAAGGGCTGTGCTGGGAGGAAAGAAAATTTCAATGGGTGTCAGGAAAGGAGGGACAAACTCAAAATCCAAGGCATTTTTGGAGGACCTGGCTTCTCAACCAACGGCCATTGCTATTTACCCAAAGAGACCACTCCTGGGCCAGATACTGAGATCCACTGCTTAGGGTGCTGGGCCACTCATCTGCCCCAGTTTTATAGCAGGGGCTTGCCTTGCCATCCACAATGTCTTGGCTGCACTGCTCTGAAGAGGACAGACCTTATTCCCTTCTCCCAGTACAGCAGGATGGTGGCTCCACTGCTATCCAACACAGAGCGCTGTGTGAGAGGCGCAGGAGACTAGGCAGATTAAATCATCTTCCCCCCAGCCACTGGGTTCAAGCATCACTTTAATCATGACTGAGGGCATTTCCACTCCCTGGAGGAATGAGCTGGGTGTTTTTCAGACACCACGCCTCTTTAAGTGTTTTTATAGCATTACTTTTCAGCTGCAGGGTGTGGTGAAGGGGGGGCTGCAGCTCTGACGTGCTGATTAGTGCAAGGACTATTACGCATATGGCTCGATGAGACCCAGTGATCATCTGAGCAGGAAAGAACCCTCAGAATAACATAAAATCAGGAGCGGTTATAAGCTTGGCATTTGGGGAGTCCTCTGAAATGTCTGTCATTCTCAGACGTTCACCACTAGGGAAACTTAATTAAAATGAGGTGCTGAGAGATGTTTGCCGTTCTCCTCTCCAGAGCAGCTCACTGCTTAATTGGAGAAACAATTGTTTTCAGTGACGTAGTGGAGCAACAGAAGCTCTTTTGGACAGGAGGTCCCTCAAAATGAAAAGGAAGTTTGAAAACAGTGAAATACATTTTACCAGCATTGATTTTAGCTTGCTCTAAGGATCAAAATCCTGCTAGTGATGGTTTAGTCTGGATGATGAACTGGCAAATCACACTTATACATGGTAAAAGGTGTGACTGGGATAATAGAAACCCCCTCCCTCGTCATGTTCTCCTGTTTTGCTTGCAAGTACTTGTGTCCTGCAGAAATCTCCTTCCCAGAAAAAAAAAAAAAATCCCTCTCTGACAGATCAGATGCTGATGAATTATGTCTGATCCCTACGGAGCTTATTTTGGTGGGGTTTGAGTGTGAACAGGGGATTAGAGGGCAGCCCAGGGATCTAGCTACCCCAGCTGATTTACTTTCCAGTCTAACCAGTTGGAAAAGTTTGCATTCTACCAGCGAAGGAGCGCTCTCTTGTGGGCTATGCAGAGGGTGAATAGAGTATGTGTCAGCTATGTTGGGTCAGAGGTGATTAATAAAGAAAATAAAGACTGTTGAAGAAAGACATGACATAAACCAGCACGGCAGTTAAGTGCAACCAGATGTCAGGTTTTTTGATCTTCTCCTAGGGAAGAGCTAAGGAAGAGGGAAGACAAATAACAACACCCCCCTCTACCCCCACCCCCAGTGTAAGAGCCACTTCAGGCACCCGCTGTGCTGCTTGAGGACAACTGAGATGAAAGGTAAGGTCCAAAGTGTCACATACCCCTGCCTGGGGGCTGTGAATGGCAGAAGCATGTAGGACAGCTTGCAACAAGGTACAGACATGCTGCTTTTGCTCTAACTTTGCTTGTGTTGGGGTTTTGACAAAGCAGCCAGTGGCTGATAATGGCAGCTGGACCAGAAAACTTCAGGTGGGTGTGTCTCTGCCCATGGTTGTGAGAATGTGGTGAACACAACAAGAAAGAAGGAACACGGATGATGGATGAGAAGAAGAACTGATATATGATGGTTTGCACGAGGCTGAGAGCCACACTTATCTTTGCTGGGTGGGTGAAATGATCTTAGGAAGAAATTCTTTACAGAGAGGGTAATCAGACACTGGAATGGGCTGCCCAGGGAAGTGGTGGATTCTCCATCTCTGGAGGTATTTAAGAAGAGACCGGATGTGGCACTCGGTGCCATAGTCTAGTAATGACAGTGGTAGTGGATCAAGAGTTGGACTTGATGATCTTAGAGGTGCTTTCCAACCTGGGCGATTCTATGATTCTATGAAAGCGTTAAATATGCTACTACAAACCCTTCTTAATTTGCCTATGATCTTAGAAAAAGCCTGTGACAAAGTATTTTGTCAATTACATGCGTTTGAACACTTTCAGCGATGGTGACTCACTCCACCCCTTCCCTGAACAACCTTTTCCAGTGCTTGACAACTCTTTCAGGGAAGAATTTTTTCCTAACATTGAGTCTAAACCTGCCCTAGTGCAAATTTAGGTTATTTTCTCTTGACTGTAGCTTGTTACTTGGTAAATAGCCACCAGAAATCCCCAGAAACACAGCTAGAGTGTTTTCCGGCCAAGATCCAATACATGGAGCTGAGCTTTGTCAGCGAAATGCTAATTCTTACACTTAAGCATATCCTTACATTCTTCACTGTAGTATGCTTACAATACTGTATTGAGGTTCCTCCCTTGAACTCCTCTTTGGATTTCTCTCAGAGGATGATACTCAGAGACTGAGATAGGACCAGAAACCAGACTTTGATACTGCTGTTAATGAACATCTTCACTCCATCAGCTGAGTACTGCTGGAGTATTTATATCAGATATATATTTTCATGTATTATGTAGATATTATATGTATAATAATATATACTAGAATATGTATGTTATCCAGATGGAATTCTGATGGCATATTTACACTGCTTCTTGACACCCTTCCTGCCAGTCAGCTAGATATGAAATCATTTGGCAGATCCTCGTCTACACAGTATAGTGCTCAGGAGAAGCAGCATAAATTACTCAATATGGGGTAAAACATGGCTTGCACATATGTCTACAGTCTTAGAGAGGAAGCAGAAGTGGCAATTCTTTGCTGCACCTGCTTCATTATCCACTCAGTACTTCAGTTTTGCACTCTTTAAAATGCGGGAAAAGGTAATCCAGGTTCCAGTGCCTCATTGTATAAGACTACATGGTCTGCTTTAGAGACAGCTGCAGAAGGTAAAGTAATAGAAGAAAGGAGACAACAGCTGTGTCCCTATTTCACAGCACGATGCTGGCAGTATTAGTAGGAAGAGGCAAGCTGCCCTCCCCAGTGCCTTGCTCCTACTGAATCCATCTGAGAAGCAGGCAGTCCTAGAACCTGGGGAAGCCGTTTCTCACCAGACTGTTTTGCCCACCTTTGAGCATTGCAAGCCCCGCAAAGACACTCTGACATTGGTTTGAAAGACCAAATGAGAACTTCCCTGACCAGGGTTGAAGTCTGGGCTGAGATCCATGTGGAATCTCTTGATCTCCGATGGGAAGCAAAGGCTAATGAAGCTGGAACCAAGGAAAATCAGAAACAGCCTATCAGAGCCACAGACAGTTTAGGATGGGGCTTTTCTGACCCCCCTCTGATAAATCTCCCTGCAGTTCTCTCTATAGATGCCCACAGACTTCCATGTTACTGTGCAAGCTTGGTAGTTCCCTGCTTCTCCAGACCTGGATGTTTCTCTTCTTCTCCCATAGCTCTGAGTATTCAAGATTTCCATGCTGGCTTGCAGAGCTCTCAGCAATGAGTGCCTGTGTCTTGTGTCTGCCACCCATGCACAACAGCGCTGGAGGTAACAGAGCAACACACTGTCAACCTGAGAGGCTTATCATTATCAGCTTAGGAGATGTAGGTCATCAGGGAATTTTAATGAGCAGAGACACTTTCACATCCAAAGAGACAAAGATATTATCAATTCCCTTAAATGGGCACCAGAGAAGATGAGCTGCAGCTCTTGGGACTCTTTTTCTCTTCATCCTGGCTGAAATAAGTTGCTCCATGAAATGCAGCGATGCCATGCCGATCCCCAACTGTCAATGCTCTGGCTTAAACTTAAATTTCCCTGAAGGTTTTTCTTTTCCAAGGAGAACACACTGTTCATTTATCTCACTGCTCTGAAAGGCACCCTTCGTGATGGCCACCCTGAAAAGCTATACCGGGACACAGCAGGCTGCTGGTATTTAAAAATGTCTGTCTGTC
>NW_020956298.1:232855-235773 GCF_003031625.1 Empidonax traillii | reverse complement strand
CGATCCCCAACTGTCAATGCTCTGGCTTAAACTTAAATTTCCCTGAAGGTTTTTCTTTTCCAAGGAGAACACACTGTTCATTTATCTCACTGCTCTGAAAGGCACCCTTCGTGATGGCCACCCTGAAAAGCTATACCGGGACACAGCAGGCTGCTGGTATTTAAAAATGTCTGTCTGTCTTCTGGATCAGTGCTTATTTTCAGCAACAGTTTTGATCTGTTTTTCTCTTCTTCTCTTTGAGGGCATTCTGCACTTGCCCTGTTATAGAATTCCATGCTGTGTTGCAGCAGCTAATGGGGACTTAGTGAGGTGTTAGCCTGGATGTGCATGTTTCAGATGAAGGGATTAATACCTGGGGGCTTGTTTGGGACTCCTGCAGGCAGCACATTTGAAATACGGCAATATTTACACTGGGATTTATCCTTTGTCTTACTTCTTTCAACATCTTCATTAAATTATAATTCCATTAAAAAAAAATCACACTGTTGGCATGAAGATAGATAAGAGCAATTGTTTATTTTATTTTTGTTCTCCTTTCTGTGGTTAGTTGAACTGCAGGTATTGCTGTTTGGGGGAAAGTTAGGACTGATTGCTTATACAACCCCAGGACACAAAGAAAAAGTGGCATTGGGGTATATTTTCCTCTGTTCTCTCTGGTCATTGCTGAAGAACTAAAGCATGTGTTTAACAGATGTGTTACTCCAGCTGGGTCAACTGAATTGGAGCGGCACTACAAAATAACCATCTGCAAACATTCATGTGATTTGAATGTCCCCTGGAAATAGTCATGTCAAGGATTGTCTTTATAAATGACAATGAATAGGCACTAAGATATAGGTACCCTCAGAAACTAGGTACATTCACCCTCACTAAGTTTTGTTCTGGCTCTGGAAACAATGGAAAGATTTTCTTCAGAGAGTGAGGGTCTTCAGAAAGGCTTTAAATACAGTTTTAAAAAATCCTAGTAGAAATTTCTGCAGATTAGATTTTCTGTCAGTCTGAAATAGGGCCAGTTAAGTTCCAGTAAACTGAGCAGGCACTGGTCCAACCCTGTGGATATGGAGGGGATTAGAGGGAAGGCTAGGACAGACCATGGGGTTTTCATGGGAGAGGACTTTGCAGGGACTCAACAGAGATGGGCTGAAGAAAGGCAGTGACTCTCCTGCCGCATTGCAATGCAAACCTGTCACTGCACATTGCCAGAGAATATATACACAAATATATGCTTTATATATATATATATCTATATGTGTGTGTGTGTTCTTCTTATAGGTATATTTATATATATATTTGTATATATTTATATATACACAAGAAGGATGTAGACCTGTTGGAGTGGGTCCGGGGGGGCAGTCACGAAGATTGTCAAAGGGCTGGAGCACCTCTCCCAGGAAGACAGGCTGAGAGAATTGGGGCTGTTCACCTCAATGAAGAGAAGGCTCTGTGGAGACTTCAGAGCATTTTCCAATACTAAAGGGGCTATAAGGGACTTGGAGAGGTACTTTTGAGAAGGGCATTGAATAATAGGACAGAGGGAAATGTCTTCAAACTGACAGAGATTAGTTTATAGATAAGGAAGAAATTCTTCCCTGCAAGCATGGTGAGGCACTCAGGTTACACTGAGAAGCTGTGGATGCCCCTTCCTTGGAAGTGTTCAAGGCCAGGCTGGATGGGGCTCTGAGCAAACTGGTCTAATAGAAGGTGTTCCTGTCCATGGCAGGGGGGTTGGAATGAGATGATCTTTAAGGCCCCTTCTAACCCAAACCATTTTGTAATTCTAAGACTCTATGAACTGAAGATCTCTATCTATCTATCTATCTATCTATCTATCTATCTATCTATCTACATATGTAACTGAAGCAGAAGAGAGGAAGCCATCAGGTTGCTGGAGGCTACCTGCTAAGGCCTTCCATCTACCCAGGAAAGTTCATACCTAGCTCATGCTCTGTATTAGTTAATTATTATTTCATTGATTTATTAATTTTCTCTAACTCCTAAATATGGATGAAGTGGCCTTCAAAAACAGGGATTTAAGAGATTACTGCACATTTTGCGGGAAAAATTACAAAGTGTCTGCCACAACAGAAAAGCTCTTAAGCAGGAGGAGTTTGGTGCTGGGAAACCAAGTTGCTGACAGAGAAGAGATTTAGCACTGAATGGACATGCAGTGTGGAGTCTCTTTCTCTGTTCCTGTATAAACTTCTGTGTAACATCTGGCAGATCATGCAGAGACCTTGCCTGAAAAATGCTGACCTAAGTTCTACATGATAGATGTATCCAGTTATAACAGAAGCAACAAACCTCTTGGGTCTTGTTTCATCACACACTAAAAAGAATATAAAGCTTTGGGTCTAGTACATTCATTCCCCATGCAGCCTAGTGTAGACAGCTAAACTTTTGTGTCCTCAGTTTCTAAACATTTAAATTATGCTAACTGTGTTGTTCTACCACCAAATAATGGCTAGATATTTGGGTATTCTCATAAAAGGAAACAAATTTTCTTATAGGCAAGGTGAGAGAAGATATTCCAGTATAATTTTCTCCATGGGGTTTGTAAAGCCTTGGTCTGAAGGAAATGCAGCTCAGTGCCATACTCAAGCTTTATTTTAGGGATAAATGTCAGTTATCAGATCTGGCAGGATCTGATGAATGCTCTAGTGAGATTATGTGGTTACGGGAAAGTTTGCAACATAGCACAGGGTAAGACATCATGGAAAACGTCAGCCATTCGTGAGTCCATTGACGCATTTGGAAGTCTTGTTACCATTAACTGTGTGCAGGGCTGGCCAAAAACCATCATTGTCTTCCAGAGATCATGGTGTGCCAGATTTACAGTGATTTTTTTTTCTTTCAAGTTTTTTTTTGCTTGGTTGTTGTTGTTTTTGTGCGTGGTGTGTTTTGGTTTTTTGTGTTTTTTT
>NW_020956298.1:197172-232834 GCF_003031625.1 Empidonax traillii | reverse complement strand
CGATCCCCAACTGTCAATGCTCTGGCTTAAACTTAAATTTCCCTGAAGGTTTTTCTTTTCCAAGGAGAACACACTGTTCATTTATCTCACTGCTCTGAAAGGCACCCTTCGTGATGGCCACCCTGAAAAGCTATACCGGGACACAGCAGGCTGCTGGTATTTAAAAATGTCTGTCTGTCTTCTGGATCACTGCTTATTTTCAGCAACAGTTTTGATCTGTTTTTCTCTTCTTCTCTTTGAGGGCATTCTGCACTTGCCCTGTTATAGAATTCCATGCTGTGTTGCAGCAGCTAATGGGGACTTAGTGAGGTGTTAGCCTGGATGTGCATGTTTCAGATGAAGGGATTAATACCTGGGGGCTTGTTTGGGACTCCTGCAGGCAGCACATTTGAAATACGGCAATATTTACACTGGGATTTATCCTTTGTCTTACTTCTTTCAACATCTTCATTAAATTATAATTCCATTAAAAAAAAATCACACTGTTGGCATGAAGATAGATAAGAGCAATTGTTTATTTTATTTTTATTCTCCTTTCTGTGGTTAGTTGAACTGCAGGTATTGCTGTTTGGGGGAAAGTTAGGACTGATTGCTTATACAACCCCAGGACACAAAGAAAAAGTGGCATTGGGGTATATTTTCCTCTGTTCTCTCTGGTCATTGCTGAAGAACTAAAGCATGTGTTTAACAGATGTGTTACTCCAGCTGGGTCAACTGAATTGGAGCGGCACTACAAAATAACCATCTGCAAACATTCATGTGATTTGAATGTCCCCTGGAAATAGTCATGTCAAGGATTGTCTTTATAAATGACAATGAATAGGCACTAAAATATAGGTACCCTCAGAAACTAGGTACATTCACCCTCACTAAGTTTTGTTCTGGCTCTGGAAACAATGGAAAGATTTTCTTCAGAGAGCGAGGGTCTTCAGAAAGGCTTTAAATACAGTTTTAAAAAATCCTAGTAGAAATTTCTGCAGATTAGATTTTCTGTCAGTCTGAAATAGGGCCAGTTAAGTTCCAGTAAACTGAGCAGGCACTGGTCCAACCCTGTGGATATGGAGGGGATTAGAGGGAAGGCTGGGACAGACCATGGGGTTTTCATGGGAGAGGACTTTGCAGGGACTCAACAGAGCTGGGCTGAAGAAAGGCAGTGACTCTCCTGCCACAATGCAATGCAAACCTGTCACTGCACATTGCCAGAGAATATATACACAAATATATGCTTTATATATATATATATCTATATGTGTGTGTGTGTTCTTCTACAAGAAGGATGTAGACCTGTCAGAGTGGGTCCGGGGGGGCGGTCACGAAGATTGTCAAAGGGCTGGAGCACCTCTCCCATGAAGACAGGCTGAGAGAGTTGGGGCTGTTCACCTCAATGAAGAGAAGGCTCTGTGGAGACTTCAGAGCATTTTCCAATACTAAAGGGGCTATAAGGGACTTGGAGAGGTACTTTTGAGAAGGGCATTGAATAATAGGACAGAGGGAAATGTCTTCAAACTGACAGAGATTAGTTTATAGATAAGGAAGAAATTCTTCCCTGTGAGCATGGTGAGGCACTGGAACAGGTTACACTGAGAAGCTGTGGATGCCCCTTCCCTGGAAGTGTTCAAGGCCAGGCTGGATGGGGCTCTGAGCAAACTGGTCTAGTAGAAGGTGTTCCTGTCCATGGCAGGGGGGTTGGAACGAGATGATCTTTAAGGCCCCTTCCAACCCAAACCATTTTGTAATTCTAAGACTCTATGAACTGAAGATCTCTATCTATCTATCTATCTACATATGTAACTGAAGCAGAAGAGAGGAAGCCATCAGGTTGCTGGAGGCTACCTGCTAAGGCCTTCCATCTACCCAGGAAAGTTCATACCTAGCTCATGCTCTGTATTAGTTAATTATTATTTCATTGATTTATTAATTTTCTCTAACTCCTAAATATGGATGAAGTGGCCTTCAAAAACAGGGATTTAAGAGATTACTGCACATTTTGCGGGAAAAATTACAAAGTGTCTGCCACAACAGAAAAGCTCTTAAGCAGGAGAAGTTTGGTGCTGGGAAACCAAGTTGCTGACAGAGAAGAGATTTAGCACTGAATGGACATGCAGTGTGGAGTCTCTTTCTCTGTTCCTGTATAATCTTCTGTGTAACATCTGGCAGATCATGCAGAGACCTTGCCTGAAAAATGCTGGCCTAAGTTCTACATGATAGATGTATCCAGTTATAACAGAAGCAACAAACCTCTTGGGTCTTGTTTCATCACACACTAAAAAGAATATAAAGCTTTGGGTCTAGTACATTCATTCCCCATGCAGCCTAGTGTAGACAGCTAAACTGTTGTGTCCTCAGTTTCTAAACATTTAAATTATGCTAACTGTGTTGTTCTACCACCAAATAATGGCTAGATATTTGGGTATTCTCATAAAAGGAAACAAATTTTCTTATAGGCAAGGTGAGAAAAGATATTCCAGCATAATTTTCTCCATGGGGTTTGTAAAGCCTTGGTCTGAAGGAAATGCAGCTCAGTGCCATACTCAAGCTTTATTTTAGGGATAAATGTCAGTTATCAGATCTGGCAGGATCTGATGAATGCTCTAGTGAGATTATGTGGTTACGGGAAAGTTTGCAACATAGCACAGGGTAAGACATCATGGAAAACGTCAGCCATTTGTGAGTCCATTGACGCATTTGGAAGTCTTGTTACCATTAACTGTGTGCAGGGCTGGCCAAAAACCATCATTGTCTTCCAGAGATCATGGTGTGCCAGATTTACAGTGATTTTTTTTTCTTTCAAGTTTTTTTTTGCTTGGTTGTTGTTGTTTTTGTGTGTGGTGTGTTTTGGTTTTTTGTGTTTGTTTTTTTTTTTTTTTCCCCTGCAATGTATTTAAGCTGTTTATTTTTTAAATACCCAAGGAATGACAAGCTTCCTGAATTCTACAAGTGCTGGTGTCCTGGTTGTTGTTCCCCTCAGGTTTTCTGTTAAGGCCATCAATGAAATTGTAATTTGTCACTGACTTTACTGGTTTTGGCTGGGGTAACTTTTTCCACAGTGGATAGTGGAGGCCTGTGTTTTGGATTTGTGCTAGACACAATATTGATAATATGGTGATGTTTCTGTTACTGCTGAGCAGTGCTTGCACACAGCCAAAGCCTTTTCTACTTTTCGTACTGCCACAATGACTAGAAGGCTGGAGGTGCATGGGAGGAAACACAGCTGTGACAGGTGACCCAAACTGACCAAAGGGAACTTCCAGACCATCATGCTCAGTATATAAAGTGGAAGGAAGAAGAAGGAATAGGGAGGACATTTACCCTCCCAGTTCTCTCCCTGATCCTGCTGCTGGGGGAGTGAGCGAGCGGCTGTGTGGTACTTGGTTGCCAGCTGGGGTGAAATCACAACACTGAGCTGCTGTGGCTGGTTTTGAGGCTTCTCCATGCTGGCCAGTCTTGCCAACCATATATCAAATCTCTCAGCCTTAGCCATATTGATCACCACCATTGGTCTACCCTGGCCTCCAATCGGGAGGCCTGGAGACACACCATCTCTAACGCTGCTGCTGCTTTTGAGAACACACGCAGGATCACTCTTGAGGAGAAAAGACAATGCAGAAAGAATCGCGTCTTGTTGATATCACCTGGAGAGTCTTTCTGCTGCACCTTCTGCAACCGGATTTGTCTATCTCGCATTGGCCTTTTTAGCCATCAGCGCGTTTGTAGAAAGCGTGGGTAGAGCCCCTCTCTCAAATCTTCATTTGCAAAGCCCAGCCATGATGATATCAAACACTCATCTGCTTTCAGCTTCCCTGCCTATGAAACAGACCTGCTTGATATCTTTATTCCCAGGTAAGACAGCTGGCAATTTCTAAGGTTGATCCAGACATTGATCCAGACACGTCTGAAGTTTTTTTGAATTTGACATATTTGAAGAAAAAAGCATTTAAACACTTTGAGAAAGGGCCTTTTTAGTTTTCTTCTCCTTCAGTACCTGGCTTTAACTTGCTCATTTAAAGTCCAGCCTTGCTAAGCCTCAGGTAGGAAAAAAAAAAAAAAAAGAAAAGTAGCCACTTCTTAGGTTGAATCATAGCTGGATTCTAAGAGATTTGGAAACATCTCCTGGAAGGGGAGTTTTTCTCTCTATATTGCTATATAATGAGCTTCTGGAGATGAAACTGTCAAATTAAATACTCAGGTTTTGATGCCTAAATAAATACATGTATAAATATCTCATCTGGTGGTATGAGACTGTTTCCTGCCAGCACTAATACTGACTATCCAAACTACCCGCAACATCATATATTTCACTAATGCCAGTGCTAGAGACTTCGGATGTCACAGGCTACAACATCGGTTTCCAAGAAAATCAAATAAATCCAGCCATTTTGGGAAAGAAATGGACTCACTGGAACTTGACTCTACAGGACTCCTCAGGGATGACCTGTTGCTGGTCTGATGCAAACCAGATAATCTGGAGAAAAAGATATTCCAAATGCTTGACTGCAATTTGAAAACAGGACAATATTACACAGCAGAACACTCCTTCCTAAAAATTCCAGTACCACCAAAATCATGGGATATCAAATCCTTCCTGCGCTGCAGTCAAGAAAGTGAGATCAGGTTGGGTTGACATCAAGCAAACCAAGGTCATGGAAAGCACAAAATGGAGAGGAACTTCTGAAAAATGAAAGGATGAAGGTTGACTAATGCCAGGCTGTGAGGCTAGAGTGATAATAAATCTTGTCTGTCTGACTTTACATAATTTTTGTGATCAAGTCACAGGTCTGGCATGTGAAGTCAAGTGGTGATGCTGTCTTCCTAAATACCTATAAGTTGATATCCTGCTGAAAGGTGATGTTGGAAGAGAAAATTAGTGTTACACAGTGAATGTGTCTGCATCATAATAAAATTTAAAAGAAGATTAATTGCTATTTTGACATAAAATAGTAGATGAGGACCCTTCTTTGGTAGTGTTTTCAAGTAGAGCCTCTGGGATGTGATTTTTCCCCCCCCCGTGCAGTTCAAAAACCCATCACTTTGAAGAAATAGAAACATCATTATTTATAGAACTTGCAAATTGGTCTGGACCTCTCATTAAATGGAAATATTTTAGAAACACCCACTAAACCATATGGGTTTGTAAAACTAGGAAGAAAGAATTCACACCACACTTTCAAGGCAGATGTTTGCATTAAGGAGAGCAGAGGAGGGCTTAAAAACAGTGGTTCTGCAACTGTGTTCATCCGAGCCAGAGAATTAAAGTCCAGAAAAATCAAATAGGTGATAAAAGATGTCACCACCCCTATATTCAGCACTAAGGAGTGAGGCTTACTAATGGATACTGGTTTTAATTTAGCAAAAAGAAAGAAAATTAAAAATGAATGTTGAAAGAGCATTGTAAGGATGGAATGCTGAAAGCATCCTCTATGGCAAAAGTCTTAACGAGCTGTTTATTTATTTTGCTCAGAGTATGACTAGGATGTGAGCTAATTATGGTGTGCAAATAGTCTACAGGGAGGTGATATTTTTTGTGCTTTCTGGTTTTTGTTTCTATGGCAAAGGCAGAGTGAGATCCAGTTGCAGGAAGCTGAAGCCAGACACACTAGACATTAAGTGGTTATTTTTAATGTTGAGGAAAATTAACAGTTGGAATAATAGATGAAAGAACCTGGTAGATCTTCCAAGGCTGGAGCTTTTAATTAAGGCTTAGAGTACGTGCAGAAAGGCTAATGTGAGCGTTGCCATGCTGTTCTCTCTCAATTTTTTCTATAATCAGTGGAGCTATGAGACTTTTCTGCAGGAGGAGCAGAACAGGAGTCAAACCTTTTCCCTGTCTCTCTCTGCTGACAGCTGAGGTTTTCCAGATAAATCAGCTTTATTCAGTGGTACCCTCTGGTATAATTCATTACAAAACATATTTTATCTCCAGGATGCTGAAAGAGCTTGGAGGAGCAGCAGCTCCTGGGAGACTGCTTGGCCAGGCTGATGTGGGAGGTCAGACTGAGAGATTAGAGCACCCTCTCCTGCTCTAAAAATTAAAAGCAAAGTGATACAGCTGTGGCTTAACTGTCTCATGGGAAATATTATGTTATTCACTTCAGTGAGTATGAGGAGTGCTGGGAATTAATCTGATGGTATGCAAGTAATGCAGCATTGCAAGGAAATCTTTCCTCTGTTGTGTGGTTGTTGCAGTAATGATGAGCTGTTAGATGTGGGGGGAAAAAAGCAAGGTTTGGAGACAAAGGCAAGGTTTTAAACTTCAGTGTTAATTTCAGCCAGATGGATAGCCTAAATAACTTCTGGGGGTTTTTTTGGTCTCAGCTGCTTGATTTACCTTGCTCTTTTATTAGTGAAACCAATCAGGCAGTTCCAGGACCTGAGAGGACTGCCAGGACTTGTTTTGCAGAAGGAGGAGTGTTGTCTCCTGTCCTGGATACCCTGAGCAAAGGAGAGATGTGGCAGAGCCATTTGGGATAACCAGCTTTTCCTATGGACTATGGATTACTGCCACAGTTACTACTTAATGGCAGGATGGTCTTTTCATTCACTGACAAACAAGAAGCAAAAGAAAAGGGAGACACTGATAAAGTTTTCCACCCACTTGGCTATGGAAATGTATGAATTTCTTAAGGGCAGAGTAATTACATTAATGAGTAGACCACCAAGGTTAATTTCTAATCTTTCATTTCTGTGTGCCTGACCACATATTTTTCAACAGATCAGGTTTTAATGCTATAAAGATGCCCTAGAAGTGAGTCACTGGAGTTCTGCAGCTACTCCAGGAGATCTTGTGACTGCTGACCTGAAGTGGAATTAAGCGGTGCAGGCCCAGTGTTTATAGTGAAAGAAATGAGATAGCAGTGAGCATATGATATATGGATAGAGATAGTATATCTGTATATGCATAAATCAAACTTTCAGGTTCAAATAATAAGAAAAAGGCTCCTAACTGAAAAAACTTTATTTCTGGTGACAAACCATAATGCACCAGTCACATACAAAGCAGTGTTCTGAGTTCAGGCTTGGCATTAGAGTGTGTTTTAGGTACTTTCCAAAGTAAAGCTATTTGATAGTCCTTGATGACTATCTTGAGCTGTAACAGTCCTCAATGAAGCACATGACCAAGAACCTTCCTGGATCTGGGCCTGTGCAAGGAAATGAATGAATGGGAGGAAATGGATGAAATTAATAGAGAGAGCTGCTCTCCCCATTACATCTGAAGTCTTTGGGGCTTCCCTCATTCATTAGTTATGAACTGCTCTTGAACACATATCAATTACGTGTGTGTAATTTATATGATTTACTTGAAGTTGACACTACTAGAAGGTTGAACCACAAATTATTCCCTTTAGACCACAGGCGCTGGTTCTTTGACCCCAGATAAATTATTCCAAGGGGCGGGGCTTCCTAGCTAGGACAGGCACGGAGACATCTGAGGTCTTTGCAGGATGAAAGTTTTATTTCCAGAGTGTCTGGGAGTGGTTCATTGGAGGGCTCAGTTCTAGGGAGGTACCTAGAGGACCCAGAAAAATAACCAAGATTCATAGAATCATAGATTAGTTTGGCTTGGAAGAAACTTTTAAAGGTCACCCAGTCCAACCCCCAAGAAGTCTTTGATGCAAGTGTGTGTCATGATGAGTACAAAGTAAAAAAAACAGTAAAAAGGAGAACATAGCACATCAGCAGAATGGTAAAGCCAAAAATCAAATATTCCACTTACCCCAAACCTAAAATAGCTCTTTTCTCACCTGCTTATAAGGCAGAAGAGGAGCCATCTCTCCTGAGCTGCAGAGACTTAAGGAGCTGTTCTGCAGGGGCAGATCCCAGGAGCTAAATCCCACTAATCCAAGGGCAGAGCTTTAAGATGCCATCCCTACAATTAGTAAGTTAGACAGGAGTACATCTCTGCACTAAGAACAGTTCAGTGTGAGGCAGCCTTGGACCTCTGCAAGATCTTCAAGTTGTGAAACCCTCAGGAAAAGGATGGCCTTCACCAAAAGTAACCTCAGAAGATTTTGACAAGGCATAGAGGGTCCCACAGCACCCACCCAGCTGGAATGGCCCATGCATACAAGAAGTTGATGGAGGTGGGGACCAAAGCAGGGGAATCTGACTGTGTATCACCTATCTTTGTGGTGGCACCCACACACAAGGATAGCCACTGCTGAGAAGCTGCTCTGCTAGTGGGTGACTCCTCCTGGAGGTCTCCTTCCATCGGGCAAGAGGACCTGTGAGTGCATTTACAGCACAAACTGCATTGCAGTGCCCTGCGTTGCGTGTCTCGGTGGCTGAGGATCCAGGATAAAAGTACTTTTCCAGTATTGAACAGGTAAGCTGATGTAATGGGCCTGCTATTTTTAGAGTACAAATTTGCTGGTATCAGCAAAGTTTTTTAAGCCGTGGGGTAACACTGCAGAGAGTGGGGAGCCTGTTGTGGCTTTGCTATTTCTGTGCCTGGCTGCAAAGGGTTAGATTGTTATTCCAAAAAAACCCCCTATTGCTCCTCATATTCAGTCAAGAGTATTTTAAGCCAAGAGGGTACACAAAGTTTTAAAATTGATAGTTATATAGTAGTTCTTTATCCAAATTCAAACAATAATCCTACTTTTCCCTCACTTTCTGATTACCTGTTTATCTACCTTTTTTTTTATTTTATTTTTTTATTTTTATTTTTGCCAGGTTTAAGAGTCTCTGCTATGACTTGTCCTTGAAAAAATTTTCAAGAAGTTTAAAAATCAAATGCACATACATACATATTGCTAAGTATGTGAATATAAGGTCTATATATGTGTGTGTGTGTATTTGTGTTCATGTCCAGCTCTAATTCATATTCAAATCTCGCTGTGGAGTTTTGGCAAAAGTTGATGGCTTACTGTGTTTCACCTTTTTATTTTCTTATATGGGTGTTTGTCTGTGTGATTTTGAAATTATCTTTCTTAAGAACCAAAACCACAGCGTGTCCACAGGTTCTGCTTACTGCTGCAAACAAAGCAGACTCATTCTTCACTGCGTGGTGTCAAAATATATTGCAAAGCATATTAAAATGTTTACACAAGTGTGTATTTAAGGGTTACAGCCCGTCTGACACTGGTTGGACACTTTTCTGTGTGATGAGGTGGGTTGTGTGGTGCATGTCCACGTCTGTGCATGGTTTTGGCTTCTCACAGACTTGCGCCTTGAGAACTGTTTTGCAATTTTTGCTGACTCAGCTGTATCTATGTGCGGTGAACAAAGATGTACATTGAAAGGCAAAAGTAATCTACTTTCCTTCCAGCAACTGGTAATGCACTGCTTGGCTTCCTCAAGAACTTGGTGCAGATCTACCCACCTGTAAAACAATGTCATTTCTCCTACGGTGCCCTAACAGCTTCTTCTGGGTGCTGTCGAGGCACATTAGCTTGCATCAGCTCAACACTGGAAATTCATTCAAGACATTTTTCTGGGCTCTCTGGTGGCTGCTGTTTGGAATAATCCTACTTTGCTCTCCAGCACATTGTTCTGTCTTTAAAATTGGACTGCTCGGACCCTGGAACTGTGACCCCCTTTTTTCCAAAGCCTTTCCCCATGTGGCTGCCAGGTTAGCTGTGGGACGAATAAGCCAAGATCCTTCACTAGATCTTGGCCACAGGCTGGATTATGTGATCCTGCAAGAAGAATGTGAGGCACCAAGAGCTCTGGTTAGATTCTTTGACTTTGGAAAGCTTTCCTCAGCTTTCATAGGCCCTCTGAACCCTGGCTTCTGTGAGGTGGCTACACATTTAGGGGAAAACTGGAATAAAGCTATCTTCTCATGGATGTGCATCAATTATAAACTGGATTCCACCATCCACCACCCTGCATTTGCAAGGACTCTGCCCTCTCCAACCCAAGTTTTGTTTACAGTGATGAAATATTTTAACTGGGCCCGTGTTGGCATCGTTGCATCCAGAGAGGATATTTGGATGTACACAGCCAACGAGTTAGCAACTTCACTCAGGAGCCAGGGGCTACCTGTAGGCATTGTTACATATGTGCGTAAAGGAGAAAAAGGCATTGAAGACACCTGGAACAAGATTAAAGAAGTTAATGACATTAAAAGTAAGTGTTTTAAGTCTCATTCCTTTTTTTATTTTTTTTTTTTTAATTATTATTATTTTCTCTAGGGTAGTACTGCATTGTTACAGTTTAGAGAAGGAAAATTTGAAGTGGTTTAAATCAAGAAGAACTTTACCTCTGACCTTAATGGAGCCAGGTCTTCACAAAAAAGAGTGTTGGACATTTTGTGTTTGATGAAGATAGAGCAAAATAGTCTCCTACAACACGAAAGATCAGTTCCAGCTTATCTGAAAAAAAATTATATTTAGTAGATGGTTGTCTGTGCTTGACTTGTGTAAAGAGTAGTTTACAGGATTGTTTTATATTAATAATGATTTGTATTCTGGATTATCAAAAATCTCACCCTTTGATGCCTGTGTTCAGTGAAGGTATCAGAAGTGAAATGCAATCTTACACACCACAGACTACTAAAGCAGTGGAAGGGTTCTTTTTGACACACAGCTTGTAGTAAAGAATGGTCTTTCTCTTGAGAAAATGGGTGGGGGGGAAAAGACATGTTTTTCTGGTTCAGAGCCTTGTTGGAAAGTCTGTGATGAAGCTCTGATCCTGGATGTACACCCCTGCAGTCATCACTGGGACTCCAGTGAGGAGGCATTTTAGCTTACTTTGGATTTTACACCAAAGAATGACAAGGGTAGAAAATGCTGTCTAAACTCAAGTTCTATCAGTGTTCGAATCTATGCTTGAGACCAAATCCACCTCAGGTGAGTTCATCTCCTTACCATCACAGCTCTCCATGTGAGTCACAGATGACGGGCTCCTTTCATAATAGATGGAGAGAACCAGTCCCTTTTCAAATACCATTCATTTGACCAGCTGCTATAGTAAGGCACTGTCAAGAAGTACTGGTTTCTTTGCTGTAATTCAGAAACCTGAAAATTGTCTTGTTCATTTTAGCTTCTACTTTTCCAAGGATCCTTTTTCCCATAAGGAGAGACCACAGCTACCCTAGGGATCCTGCTCTCTCCTCGTTTAGAAGCCATCATGTCTCCTTTGCAACTTTGCTTCACACCATTGCTCTATTTTTCTTCTCTCATTAACTTAATCTTGAGACACTGTCTTGGATCAAATATCAGGAGTGGTGCCTTTCCTGAAGGGCGAGTGAGTATCCAGGAAAGCCTGTTAAACAGGTACACCTATATTTCAGATCTCCCCCCAGACATGGGGATTGGGCCCATGACATTCTGCAGTCAAAGACTCAGACTTTGGGACAGTCAAGCACGAACCAGATGTTTAAACACAACACAGTGTCCAACCTAAAATCTGTATATTTGGTGACAGGGTGAATGTGTGGAGGTTGGGCATTGCTTACAACGATGAGGTGTCTGTCAGCTCAGGGCACACAGACGGAAAGCTCAAGTCTCACAGTCAGTGACAACAATGACCCCAAACACCCATCATGTTAACCCTTGCCTCACTTCTGTCAAAATTTCTCCCCATTCTTTCTTCTTTACAGTTCCAGAAATATGTACTACTCACAACCTTCTTTACTAGGTATTGCAGACCTCCAGAGGTTGAACAAAATAGGTGTAGCTCTCAGCTTCCTTGGAACATAACAAAGGAATCTGACCTGACAGAGTAACTCAGACAGCTCTTTTATTGGGAGGGGAGGGTGTTATTCTGCGTTGAAAACCCCAAATAGATTAACAACACTCTCTGCTGTCTTTGTGTTCCAGTAATAGTCCTGTGCATGCATTCTGTTCTCATCGGAGGGGAGGAACAGGCCACCTTACTCACAAAAGCTCTGGAAATGGGACTAGCAGATGGAAGATACATCTTTGTTCCATATGACACTTTATTGTACAGTCTTCCTTATCAAAACAACTCATTCAGTGTCTTTGATAATGACAGCAAGCTCCAGGAAGCATATGATGCTGTGCTGACTATCACATTGGACTCTGGAGAAAGGACTTTCTATGATGCGTTCAGGGAAGCTAAAGAAAGTGGTGAAATAATGAGGGATTTGGAAGCCACACAGGTAAATATTCTTTCTCTTGGGCTTTTCTGGGATGTGTCAACAAGAGACATGAGACAAGCAATAGCTACAGAGAAAGTACAGGGGAGAGTCAACCCAGACTGCATGCTTTCATTTTGAGAAAAACTTGGTGAAATTTGAGTATGGTTTGCATTCATTTGAAAAGATAATTTCTCCTGGATGTCTGACAATATAACTCAGTGTGTTCAATTTGCAGGACCATGCTGGGAATTCAGGAGAAAGGGGTTGTCTCTGAGCCTCTCAGATTTGTTTTGCTATGTGCTAACTGCAGTAGACTCAAGTTGAAAAGGTGTCTCCTAAACTGGGTAAAATCCATGGAGTTTTTGAGGAACTAAAATAATATGTCCATATGACTGAAAATGTGAGGGGATGATACAGACTAATGAAATACTGGCTGTTTCTAGAGGGAAATGTTTAGGATTCTTGCTGCCTTGCTCTTCTTAGCACTATAGTCAAAGTTATTGTTTGTCAGCACAATTATCTAAATGTCATCAGTAACCTATTAAAAACTAAATCAGTTGTTCCCTTGTAGACATTTACAAGTAGAACTGGGGAATCTCATACTGGTGAAGAGATGCAGGATTCCGCTGAGCTGATCTTCAAATCTCCCTATGACCTTTGAAAAAATTACAAGTACTTTTAAGGCATGATTTATGGATACCTACTTCAGAAGGAGATGAATCATGCCTTGAAAGCATTCATTTCTTTCCCTTCACTATAATGAGAGCCTAGGTTAACTATATCGTGTCGAGTTTTTCACTGTAGATGTCTATATCTGAGCAGTGAATCCCACCACAAATGCCAAATTCTGTGGCTCCCACTCAGCATTCCTCATTTTTTTCACAGGTGTTTGCCTATAATCTCTCTTCACCTGCCAGCTGTGAATGTCCACGTGATTGCAAAAGTCACCATTTTTGTTAAAGGTTCCTAAATCAAGTCTGTTATGGAAGGGAACAATGCAAAGAGAAAAGGCTCTGTTAGAAAACAAAACAAGTTTGCCATGGCTCTGCTCTGGGATTTTAACATCTTAGAAATAAGTAATGTTCTGACAAAGACCAATTTTTTGGGCGATGGCACTTTTCCTGTCTTGGTAGGAAGGCAGGCGAGTCTGTGACTTTGAACTTCTATTTGTAGCTGATGTTTTGGTGTAGTATTTTGAGGCAGGTTGTGATAAATTTCAGGTGAACATCAGGCTGAAAGTCTTCGCTTTTATGATCTTAATGCAATTTTGCAAGGTTTTAAAAATATTTTGAAGTTGTATTTTGGGAAGCAACCATAGGAAAAAACAGGTATTCAAAGTCATGCACATATTGAGTCTATCCAGAGCTACCTTTGACCTAAGATCCTTCAAACCCTTTACTCTCTGAGCCTTCATGCTCAGCTGTCTCAGTACTTGAGTTTACAACTTAACCAGTGGGACAATATTTTGCCACAAACCTCAAACTGGAGGTTAGGAACAGCATAGCCTGACCTCAATTTCTCCATGTATTTTTAGGTTTCTCCACTCTTTGGAACAATCTATGATGCTATTTACTTCATGGCAATGGCTATAGACAGTGCTCGGAGGAAAGGAGTAAGAACCTCCGGAGCTAACATTGCTGAGCACACAAAAAACTTCAGTTTCCCGGGATTTACTCGCCAGGTAGAGACAGACAGCAATGGGAAGGGGCTCAGCAACTATGTAATCCTGGACACAGATGGTCACGGGAACCAGCTTTTCCCAACCCACATACTGGACATATCTTCAGATTCCGTGCTGTCCCTAGGCCAGGCCATCCACTTTCCCAATGAAGTTCCACCCAAGACAGACTCCAGTTGTTGGTTTGATCCAGATGTTCTCTGCACTGAAGGTAAGGGAGAAAAAGACAACAAAAGGGTCAAATGGCATTGAGTCTCATTTCTTTCATCTTTTCTCTCACTCCAGGTGGTTACCCCTCTAAATAAGAATTCTCCAACATGAAAAGTCAAAATTCAAGAAATTAATGAAAAGATACCCAGTCATCGTCTTGTTTGTAACAGGAATCATATGCAGAGATACCATCACTGATCCACAAGACTCTTTTATTGCTTGCTAGGTCATAGAATCATGGGATCACTAGAGCTGGAAAAGACCTCTAAGAGCATTGAGTGCAACCATTAACCTAACACTTCCAAGCCCACCACTACCATATCCCTAAACACCACATCTACACATTTTTTGAGCAACTCCATGGACATTATTCCCATCGCTTCCCTGGGCCAATAAGGTTGTTGCCACTCCACTGTTGTGGTGTGCTTGAAGGGGTTTTCTGGGTCTAAAAGTCAACATTTGCCTATTTTAATAATAACCATTGTATACCAGAGGCTTCACCCAGCACTATGTCCCTGTCCTTCTGAGGGATGGGGCCTGGAAGACAGCCTTAGAGAGCTGCTCAACAGCAGATGCTCTCACCATCTCTCCTGTTAACCCAGCTTTTTTATCCAGTTGTGGCATTAAGGACATCAGAGCTCACCTCTTCAAGAAAAAATGATAATCATTACTCAGAATAGTCTGAGTCACTGTAGACAACAGAGGTAGTAATAAAAGGCTTGAGGGCCAAGATGTTTCTTCTGCTTCCCGGGTTAGTAAGATTGGGCACTGTTTTTACTTATTGTTTTTAACCTGAGGCAACTGTGGTGCAGTTTTAAAGTCACAGGGAAGCCAAAATCTCAGGGTAGGATACTTAGCCTCCTCTTGGCATATTTACTTATAACACTAAGCATTTACACCTACTGCTCCAGGATATGACCGATTCAGACAAAAGTAACCACATCTACAGAATACTTCATTCAGTAACTGAGAAAAACATTCCCCTTAGCTCAGTCATAGCTGGTCTAAATCAGTGTCACTCTATGAAAATTGGAGATACACTGATCTTACAGCAGCTGGCAAGCTATAGAAGAGATAAATATAATACTATCATAGATCTAATTTTGCACTGCCACTAGGAACGATGTAGCAATTCAGCATCCCTTTCCAGTCTATGAAAAAATCCCACTGATTTTTAGAGAGATCAGATTTCATGTTCATACCTTTACAGAAGCATAAAGCTCTAGGCATTTCTCAGTGAAACAGTACTTTATTATTATTACTAGTATTTCAGAGACTGAATTTTATGACTAGAATTAAATCCAGGCCTCACTCTGGCTTTTGAAGTTAAGGTTAGAGGGGGATTGGATGTGAAGTTGTCAGGCTGCTGTGGTTCCTAACTCCAGGTTCACCAGGAGTGAGGCTGTATTGCTGTTCCCAGTACATGGACACACATACACACACACACACACACACACACACACACACACACACACACACACTGCAGAGACAACTAGTCACTGATAGAGTACCAGATATCAAAAAGCCATGTGTTTAAAGGCACCACACCCATAACCAGGATTGATGGGACATGGACAACGTGAATGGCCCAATTCTGTTCTCATGCACCACATAATTAAGCTTGCTACCAGATCTCACAGCTCCAGTTCCTTCAGACTTACTAATGCATCCTCTGGTAGATGGTCCCAATCTAAATTCCCTCATAGGAAGCTCTCAAACCCTTTGGTGTCTGCAGGAGGTGACTCCAGACATGTAGTCTTTCATGGGTTGCAGGCTCCATGACTCATCCTGCCTGTTCATAATATTGATGCGAAGTCTGTAAACATCACAAGCAGTCAGACAGCACACTCACCCAAGGGGAAAAAAAAAAAAAAAAAGGAGGAATAGGGGTTAAGAAGAAGGTAGGACAGATTGTGATGATCAGGTGCAAGGTTTGACTAGAAAAAAGCTTAGCATCCCCATCCCCTCCCATACTTGACCATCCTCGACACCCTATCTGTTCCTTTCCCCATTTTTGCCCCTTCATCTAAAGATCCCATAAGAAGTTTCACATAGTCCCACAGTTCCCTTAAAACATTCCCTAATGACTTTAACACAATCCCACAAGTCCCCTCAAGTATGCTGTAAGTTTGCTGTTTCCCATGAGCTCACAATAACCTTGCTTTCACTTCTAATTAGTTATAAAGATCTGCCTGAGCTTCCTCGGAGCTTTGCATGGTCCCTGTGATGCCACATTCATCACTGGCATGAACTCTCTGGTGTTTGGTAGTGCCTTTGCTGTCTCCCATTCCTCAGGGTTTGTTTATCTGGCTGTTTATTTTTTACTTTTCTTGTCCTTTAAGTCTATGGTTCACTGCAGTGAATGTTGTGCTCTGACTAGCTCTCATTCTCATCTTATCAAATAGTGTTTCCGTGAGTGAAATTGGATGGACTTCATATGTTTTTTAGCTGATTAAGTGCCTTCACATCTGTAATGATGTGAAACTGTTCCCCTACTTCAGCAAGGGATATGATCAGGGAGAGACCCTTTGGTATTCCTTGGTTTTTTGCACTGCCTTTCAAGTGCCATATTCCATTAGAGTCCTCTAAAGAATGGTCAAGCACTTGTAGGTTATTCTAGGCAATGATAACAAACAAAAGAACTTCTCTTGAGATCTTTCTCAAAGCAGATTTGTTCAGACAGTAGTCTCTGGGGGCTACCTAAAGAAGTTTAGGAGACAGGACCAGTAAAAAACCCTGATTAAATACGGAAGAGAACATTACCAAACTTCAAATTATTCCTACCACACTGTGGTCTGGGTTACAGGTTCTCTCTGAAAATGTTAGAAGGCCATGCAGGGATGTGAGATGGGACTTTCATACCTTCATCACTGGTTTGTCCAGGAGGCCTTCCCTGCTTTGTCCAGCAAGAAAAACAACTCATAGCACTGTGGCTGGGCTATTCAAAGCTCATTTAAAAATAAGCTTCTTAGCAGGTGACCACAGCCCAGAGCACTGGCTTTCCTGCAAATCTGCCTCTAAGTGGACCCAATCCTTCCTTCTCCATGCATGTAGCATTGTGCAAGATCTTTATGTGATGTGTTCTAGCTCTGCACACTTTTTAACACCATTCCGTCTGGAGGGGAACATTTTGGCAGCTCCTTTGCTGCCCGGAATGAACACTGGTTTGCTGTCACCTGCTCTTATGGGGATTGTAACACTCTGACTGATTTCTTCCCTACAGGTGAAGGTATCCAGGGCTAGATCCTGGCTGGAGCATGAAAGCAGAGTGACTTCTTTTATAGAATCATAACATCATAGAATCACAGAATGGTTTGTGTTGGAAAAGATCTTCAAATATTACCAAGTCCAACTCCCCCTTTTATGGATAGGAACATCTTTCCCTAGAATCATAAAATAGTTTGGACTGGGAAGGGACCTTTCAAGGTCATCTAGTCCAACCCCACACTAGACCAGGTTGCACATAGACCCATTGAGCCTGATCTTGAACACTTTCAAGGATGGGGCAGCCATAGCTTCTGTGGGAAACCTGTTGCTGCATATGTGTGAGGACAATCAAGGACTGGGGATCTAGGCTGAAGCGGGAAAATTTCATCTAAAATACTCTGTCTTTTCTGAAATGACACCAATTTTCAAAAATGTCTTCACTTTTCACTGGGAAGGTCTAGGTTTCAGTGCTTGCAAAGAGGCCTGTGATTGAGGTTTGTGACAAAGAGTCATAAACCTTTTATTAACCCAAATTTCTCCATGATTGTTTGCATTTAGAGATCTCTGAATACAAACAAAATAAAATAGAAAAATCAGAAGGCAGAAGAGACAGATACAGCAGTTCAGCTCATTCACTCATGCTGGTTTCCCTTACCTCTCAAGTAAATACACTCATGAGCAAAGTATCTATCTCTAGCACTTTCTGTCCATGGACTGTTGAGGAGAACATCAACATTCTGCTCCTCCTCTGCTCTTTTCAGCATTAGAAATATGTAGCAGAGAATGAAAAATCCCAGATGGGCCAGTGACTCACAGTGGCCATCAGTTTGGCACCACATGATAAAGATTTTTCAGCATTCCAGATCCTGGAGAGAAAAGGGTCAAATGTTAAAAAGTTACGAACTTTGCAGAAGCTTCCTCTAAAACTTAATACTTTCCTGTGAGTCTAGTTGTTATTTACTTGAAGAAAAACTATGTTTCCACTGATCCAGGTAAAAAAACTGCATGGAAATAAATAATTAGAGTAGTTGCAGTCTCATGTAAACAAAGTCAGTAAGTATTTGTGTATTCATAAATTAAAATTGCTTTAAAATTGTCTTTTGGCATTCTCCTGCCTGAATATTTGACTTTGTAATCTAACGGTCTGATATTGATGTTTTTAATATTATTGCCTAAATCAAAATTATTTTCTTATTGACTGATTCTTTCCCCTCTTTGCACAGGGATTGAGCCTGAAGTCATTACATTGGGAGTAATGCTGATATTTGCCCTGGTGGTGTGTGCTGTGGGCCTGGCTTCTCTCATCAGGTGAGATTTGCAGCACGTATTTGAGTTGGTGCCACTTTTAACTTCTGTGGGAGGCTTGTGCTTTAGCCAGCAGTTTAGACCATGCACACAAAGCAGGTGTGATTGTTCTCTTTGCCCTCCAGCCACAAATCTCTTCATATTTATGGTGGGTTGACTCTGGCTGCGTGGCAGGCATCCACCAAATCCACTCTCTCTCTCCCTTTTTCAGCTGGACAGGGAAGAGAAAATATAACAAAAGACTCATAGGTCCAGATAAGGACAGGGAGAGATCATTTACCAGTTACCATGATGACCAAAATGGACTTGCCTTGGGGAAACTAAATTTATTACCAATAGAATCAGAGTAGGATAATGACAAATAAAACCAAATCTTAAAAACAGCTTCTCTCCACTTCTCCCGTCTTCTCAGGCTTTACTTTACTCACAGATTCTATACTTAGTCCCCACCAGTGGCACAGGGGCCAGGAATGGGGACTGTGGTCAGTTTTTCACGCATTGTCTCTGCCGCTCCTTCTTCCTCAAGGGAAGAACTCCTCACACCCTTCCCCTGCTCCAGCATGGGGTACCATCCACAGGAGACAGTCCTGTGTGAACATATACAATAGAAGTCCTTTCCATGGGCCACAGTTCTCCATGAACTGTTCCAGCATGTGTCCCTTTCCACAGGGTGCAGTCCTTTAGGAACAGGCTGCTCCAGCATAGGTCCCCCACGGGGTCACAAGTCCAGCCAGCAAACTGGCACCAGCACATCTTCCTCTCTCTACGGGTCTAAGGTCCTGCCAGGAGTCTGCTCCAGTGCAGGCTTCCCGTGGGGTCACAGACTTATTTGGGCATCCTCCTGCTCATGGATTGCAAGTGGATTTCTGCTTCACTGACAACCTCCATGAACTGCGGGACTACAACCTGCCTCACCCAAGTCATCACCACGGGCTGCAGGGGAATATCTGCTCTGTCACTTGGAGCACCTCCTCCCCCTCCTTCCTACCCGATCTTGGTTTCTACAGGGCTATTTCTCTCACATATTCTCACTCCTCTCCGGCTTAAGTTGCCCCAGTTATTTTTTTCCTTCCTAAATATCTTATCCCAGAGGTGCTAACACTGTTGCTGATGGGCCTGACCACCAGCAGGTCTGTGCTGAAGCCTGCTAACATTGGTTCCATCAAGGAGAATCCCCTCCTTACACAGGGAAAGGTTCTAGCAGCTTCTCACAGAAGCTCCCCTATAGACCCCCACCACCAAAACTTTGCAGTGCAAACCCAATACAACTTTATTAGGTGACAGTGGCTTGAGCACTGCAGGCATTGGTTCTGCAGTCTCAGGAACAGCCATTTTGCTCTTAATGCAGTCCAGTCTTGGTAGAGGATTGCAGTCTGTTGCTGTAGGGATTAGCTGGATGATGGGTCTGAAGCATAAGGAAAATGACTATCACTTTGGAAATGCAAACGGTAACACATGAACCAAAGACAGGAATCTGCTATTAGAACATGAGGGTGAAGACCAACTCTTTTTCTTATTCCAGATCATTCTTGCCTGGATTTCTGTCCCCGATATAATCATGTTTCCTATGAAACATATAAGGCTCACCATCTGTATTTTCTCTGTGTACTAAAGAGAAAGAAAATACCTCTGGAGACGGTTTGGCACAATTGTTTAGGATGCCTCTTTATTATCAAACTGATTTATTCTGTTTTCAACTGGAGTTCAGATCCCTGATCATTCCCATTGTATAAGTACTGGTCTGGGGACGGGATCTTTGGAGCAAATGCAGTAATCGTCTGGGGAATTAATTCCAATAATTGCATAGGTCACACTTGTGTTCCAACTCTATATCCAAGGTAGAAATCAGCCAGAATGGGCTGCTTGGTCCAGGAGCTATGGATTGCTCTTTGGCAAGGACACTGTAGCCCCTGGAGTAGTCTGTCTCTGTTGGTGTCTGCATGACTGATATTAGGGTGAAAACAGACTGAAAGTAGAAGGCATGTTTACTCAGCAGCAGTGAGTTCAGCAAAGCAGGGTTCCTAGATTGTTCCGTCCAGCTTTGCCTCTCAAATAATTCACAAACATGTTTTGTCTCCAGTCCTGAACCATCCCCCTGAACCCAGATGATACAAGGCCACCCAGCAAGCAACACCCCAAACAGCTCCCCCACTTTAAGCACACAGCTGCTTCTGATAGTATTGCAGGCACTGAGGAGGTTGCCTCCCTCCACCCACACTTTGAAACCAGGCTCTATTCCCTTGCTACCACCCTCTACAATTAAGTAAATAAAAGACAATCTTTCTGCCTACTCTATTTGTAAGCTCTTCCACAAGTACCATGATTGGGAAGGCTCAGTCATGGGTAAAGAGGTATGGCCATCTGCAAGCGAAGAAAAAAGTCCAGCATGACTCAGACAATAATTTTTGTTAGGAAAGGGCATGTCTGGAGCTAAATTTAAACCACATCATGGTCTGAGTTTAAATGTGAAAGCTCTGGTCTTAGCTCTCCTAGGGATCTACTGCATGACCTCCAATGAGTCACTGTCCTCTCTATGCTTAGCTTTAGGCAGAGGGATGCTTTCTTCCATGCTCGTGGGAAAGGATGTGACTGATCAAGCAAGGTTTTTTAGGTGGACTGGTGTAAGATACACAAGTGATGAGTTTTTTGCATGAATATGAGTTGGGTGGCTTGGGACAGTGTGGTTAGAGAAAGATTATAAAAGCATCTTCCCAAGTAAAGCCTATGGTTCCACGGCCAAGGCTGCCTCTGAGCTCCAGGAAACTATCTGTGCTCTTCTAAAATGCCCAGAGTGGTACATGGAGTGGAAAAGTGAATTGTGGTGATGTGGGGGTATTTTATGTAATGGAGTCCATCAATAGTAGAGTTAGCAAAAGACATTCTATTGTCCACTTTATTAGTATCATAGAGTAGTCAATACCAGATAATATTCTAAGTGGAAAGGAACCCACAAGGATCATGGAGTCCAACTCTCACTTGAATGGCCAGTGTGGGGATTGAACCCACCACCTTGGTGTTATTAACACCATGCTCTACCCAACTGAGCTCACCAACCAGGCTAGTTGGACTAATAAAACCTATTTTTGTGTCCTAAAGGAGGATGATTTGGGATATGACAAATAAAATTGGCTCCACCAGGCTCTTCTTGGTGGAGCCAAACAAAATATGCATTACATACACATCCAATTAATATTTGTAACCAGATTAAATCAAGTTGTCTATTTGTGATCACACCCTTTGAGATGGTATCTTTTGTAGTGTGTGAAATGGATAACTCCTGACTCAGGGGATTTCAGTTCAAGACAAAGCATTGTGATTTGTCCACTGCTTTCACCAACATTCAATCCCATTGCCACACTATTTTAGACCTTAAAGACCATGTAGTTCCAACACCTCTGCTGTCGACAAGAACACCTTCCACTAGACCAGGTTGCTCAAAGCCCCATGCAACTTAGCTTTGAACATTTCCAGAGGTGGTGCTGCCACAGCTTCTCTGGGCAACCTGTGCCAGTGCCTCCCCACCTTCACAGTGAAGAATTTCTTTCTAATTTCTAATCTTGATCTGCCTTCTTTCAGTTTGAAGCCATTCACCCTTGTCCTGTCACTCTATGACCTTGTCCAAAATTCCTCTCCAGCTCTCTTGTAGGCACTGGAAGGGGCTCTAAGGTCTCCCTTGAGCCTGTCTTTCTCCAGGCTGAGCAACTGCAACTCTCTCAGCCTGTCACCACAGGAAAGGTGCTCCAATCCTCTGAGCATCTGTGGCCTTCTCTGGACCTACTCCGACAGGTCCACAACCTTCTTATGCTGGGGTTCCCAGACCTGGAAGCAGTACTGCAGGTGGGGTCTAATACTGCAGGGAAGCCATATGTGGGGAATTCAGAGGTGGTGCAAACTGGTTACCTACCTGAAAATGATAACTGTGACTCTCCAAACCTTTCAGGCAGAGTATCTTGAACAACCAGCTTTTCAAGGGTCCAAACAAGATAATAGTGACGTTGGATGACCTCATCTTCATCAACCCAGAGTTACATAGAAAGGTAAGTCTTCTACTCGTGAAAGTAATCTGGTGGAACACTGAAATAGGTTTGCTGTGTGGTATTTTCATACCCATGAATCTTTGTGAAGGTATTCACTTCTCCTTGTCGTTTTCCCCTGCATATCAGAAAATTTCCCACATGTTGAGTGGTATTGAGTCTCAAATTAGACGTCAGAGATTTTATGATGATGTAAAGTAGTATCCTTGATTGTGTTTATTCTAACTGCCAGGGCTTATTCTTTGTTTTTGAGGTTGGATGGTGTATTATAGTGCATGTCCATATAGATGAATCATTTTACTCTACAATAAAGTGTCTGCATTCAAACCTATTGGAAACCATTCCTGGTCTGTGCTGGCTCCCACCCAGAGCTGGTGACCTCCTGGGGCATGATCCCATGATTTCCTTACCAAGAAATCTGTGATCCAAGACAGAGCTGGAGTGGAGATTTATATCCAAAAGTGATAGCTGTCTTGCATCTGCTTTCCTTGCCTTCCAGAGGCTGACCTTGGACAGTCTGACTGATGCAAACAGCATAGCAATCAACAGCAGAAGCCTGAAATCTGTAACCCGCTCCTCTTCCTTGAAAAGCACAGTTGCCACTCACGAAACCTCCAATGTGGCTTTGTATGAGGTAGGTAGAGACCTCATGCAGCCTTCTCCCCCCGCTTCTGTTCACTGAACTGCTCCAGTGGGAAAGTCTTGGGCTACAGTACTGTAGGTCGCAGAACGGGAACTCTGTAAACAGACTCTAAGCATGAAAATAAGTTAATCCCAAGCACGGACTTACCAGTGCTTAAGGTAAGTAAAGGTTGGGGTACTCTACCCCAATCCTCCCTCTGAGTCCTGTGGGATAATGATATTCAACATGCATATGTAGCATTGCCAGGTCTGGTCCCTGTTAGAGAAGTCATCACCTAAAGACGCCATGAAGAACCTTTCTTACAGGACAGTCTGTAGCTGGTGACATCTCTAATAAGGAACTTTCTTACAAAACAGCATCCAAATATGCAGATAAAGGCTTTCAAATTCCCTCTTGTGCCACCAGGACTGTGTGGAGCTTAAGCAGAAGCAATAGCCGAGAATATTCACCCCATCCATCAGTTCTTCCCTGAAAATACAGCTTTTTGAAAAAATGGCATGGTGACTTTACCTGAAGAGGAGCAAAATAAACTGCATCTATCATTAATGACAGAAAAAAGATCTGGCCAGAGTTGCTTTCCTTTTTAATCAGTTTATCATTGCTAATCAGATACTAATACACCTTCCAGGCATGAAGTTCTGGTCCAGGTGAAAGCCCTTCCTCACCCCTTTTTTGAGAATATTCTTATTCAGGTGCAGTGTAGAAAGAATCTACTGCCAAGAACATTAAAAATCCCTAACCAGTTTGAAAGTGAAGGATCTGGAATTCAGACCTAGGTCCCAATGTTAGCTATTGTTCAGAGACTTGCTCTACCATTCATCAAACTGTACTGTGATTAGGAGACTGGAGCATCTCTCTTATGAGGAAAGGCTGAGGGAGTTGAGCCTGTTCAGCCTTGAGAAGAGACAACAGAGAGACCTCATCAGTGTGTACAAATATCTCAAGGGAGGGTGTCAAGAGGATGGAGCCAGGCTCTTCTTGGTGGAGCCAAACAATAGGACAAAAAGCAATGGGCAGAAACTGATGCACTGGAAGTTCCACCCGAATATGAGGATGAACTTCTTTACTCTGTGAGTTACTGTGCACTGGGGCAGGTTGTCTTAGAGAGAGGTTGTGTAGTCTCCCTCACTGGAGATATTTGAGAACTGTCTGGACACTGTCCTGTGCCATGAGATCCAGGATGACCCTGCTTGAACATGGAAGTTGGACTAGATGATCTGTCATTGTTTATTCTGCCCTTACCCACTCTATGATTCTGTGATTGTGGACAGGGAGACTGGGTGTGGCTGAAAAAATTTGAGACCGGAGCAATTCACAGGCTGCGGCAAAGCTCCACCAGCATCTTAAGGAAGGTAGGAACAGGGGATAAAGAGGTGTGTGGAGGGAAGTTTTCTCGGGGGGGACTTCTGCAGCTTCACGGTGTTCTTATTCTCCTTGTCTCTTGTTTATCCATTGAACCATGCATCATGGTTGTCAATGAGTCTTGTCCAGTGAAATCTGGTAGAACGGGCCATGCATGACTGCATCTCACAAACTTACCAATGACCAATATGTTGGAGTCAGCAGTTTGCAAAACCCCACCCAGGATCTGCCACTTCAAAGCTGTTACAATGCTAAATGTACAGTGAATCCTCCAAGTGACCTTGCCTGCAAAGGCAGAGTGGTTTGGGGGAGCTCATCCCTATGCAGTGTGAGGCACAGGTAGACACTTCCATGTATTATATGTTGACAGTATGATGCAGAGACAGTTTTGCATTTCTCTGGTATTTGCTTTGTGTCTCCACCTAAGATGCCTGTTAAAAGTCTTAGTCTTCAATTTTATTATCGTTACTAAATGACAAGAAAGCATACTTATTTTCCAGATTCAAGGCCATTAGTTTTTGACAGCTATTGCTAACATAGCAGTGGCATTTTAATGCATATAAATACAACAAATTTACCAGAGCATGTCTCCAAAGGCAGCACTGATGGATAACTTTGGACCCTCTAAGTATGGTATTGCTTTACAAATCAGACCAGACCCAGAGCAAGATGCCACATGCTGAACTCAATCTACCCCAGCAAAGCCATTCTGGCCTATTGAAAGATTCAATCTGGCCTGTCTAAACAGAAAACAAATCTCTGTTCAGTTTGCTTTTGCTATCTTTCTTTCTTTGTCTTAGTGGATAGACAAAGGAAAGCAAAGCTTGAAAAGAGCACTGAGTAGCCAAAAACAACAATCACAAAGGTTGTTTGCTTCCCCATCCTTGTATGGAAGGCTGTTTGGGAGTACAAGAGTGGTAAGGACATCTAATGATATCAAGAAGCTGCGGAGCAGATGTTTGGCTGACTTGGTCTAGCTGTGATTCACTGTCTTGTTTCAGATGAAAGATCTGCGTCATGAAAATGTGAATCTGTTCCTGGGCTTTTTCTCTGACTGTGGCATCTTTGCCATAGTGACAGAGTACTGCTCCCGAGGGAGCCTGGAGGACTTGCTGAGAAATGAAGATATGAAACTGGACTGGATGTTCAAGTCCTCTCTTGTGATGGATCTAATTAAAGTAAGTACATTGCTCCTGCTGAGGTATGATCTGCATGTGACTTTTATATTGACTGAGCTGTTTGATTCAGAACTTTGGGATTTTTATAGTAATACAGGGAAAACCAATGTGAATGTAATTATACAGATATGCAGCATCCTTAATGGAGAACTCCTGTGCTAATTTTGTTACCGAGAGGAGCACTATTTGGGGTAACAGGACTAAAGACTACACAGCAGGATAAGAGCTTAAAACTACACATCAGGCTGCAACTGATCACCTAGAACAAAGAATTTTGTGACAAATTCATACTTTTCAAAGGCCCTATCTTATTGTAAATCAGAAATGCATCCACCATAGAACCAAACAGTGTCCATCCCCTGCCACAGGATGGCTGCACATATGGTCCCTTTAGCAGAGTGTTCCAATCCTTCCAATCATGTCCCATTGTTTTCATTCCATAATGGTAAACTAGTAATCTGAGACAGGTGGATTTCAAGGGTAGACTGCCAGAACCCTTCTTGCAGCCTGTGATACACCTTTTGAACCTCCTGGAGGGAGCTTGATAAGGGTATCCAGCTCTTCACGGCTTCCTTTGACTGAACCACTGAGTACCACTTGTGCCTGCTTTCTTTCCCTTGCCTAAAAATGGGACTTACGAGTGCAATGAGTCCTAGGGCTACAGAGGGAGGAATCTGAGTGTTCCTAAAGCTGTTAGACTTTTCCAATGTTACTTTATGGTGCAGACAACTTAGTTCATGTTCCTAATCCATTTCTGAACCTCTCCCATAGTTTATTGGTTTGATCATGACTGCATGTGACATAAAGTCAATGCTGTTATCTGATGCCATCTAAGGTGACATTTTGGCTTGGTGTCTCTGAATGCTGATTAATAATATAAATCCTAAGGAACAGCCTCCGGTTTTTCCTGTATTTCCTAGGGAATTAGATATTTGCATCACCGAGATTTTGCCCATGGACGTCTCAAGTCTCGTAACTGTGTTGTGGATGGCCGGTTTGTGCTGAAGATCACTGACTACGGTTATAACGAGCTCTTAGAAGCACAGAAATGCCCCTATGTTCAGCCATCCCCAGAAGGTAGGTGGCATGAGGAAATCTTCTTTTTGGAAATATTTTTCCATCAATTTAACGGATGTTTGTCCTAATACAATTTCAAGCCAGTGGCTACATAAGGGTTTACATTCTCAGTCTCATGACATCTTGTTTCCTGTATGTCACTATTTTCGGAAAGGATAAGCTAAGTTCTTTTTAGACTTCCTGAATGTGAAGTGAATAACAGAGTGTCATTGTAAGGAAAATAGATTTTATTGTAAGTTGTGACAGAATGTAAGCTTGTTGCAGTTGGAGCAGGATTTAACTGTCCCTGAAATCTTACCAGTACTGAATTTCTGTGACCAGTAGAATTGGCTTCACATACTTAGACCAAGGCCTCTATTTGAAGTCTTACATTAATCCACATGCAGAGAGCCTTTTTGTTAAAAGAAGCCATCTGAAACACAAAATTATGCAAATGTCTTTGAAATAGGCCCCTCTACATGACAATTACCAAAGGCTGCCACATGAGATTCCCATCACTTAGGAAAAACATCTCATGGGACCAGGTTTGGAGATTTGACAGGATTTCTTTCACCTGCCCCTTGTCTTGGGATTCCTTTGATATCCCAATTTATTCTTGTAACATGGTTTCAAGTAGTAGGTCATGTTTTGATCCTTCTGTCATGGGATTTGAAGCCTACACATTTCCAGTGTCTCAGACAGGGCAGTTACCAGACAGAAGACCTTCTCGTCCCTTACGGAAGTTAAATACATTTGCAGTAGTTGAAACGTTCATTATTCCCATTATTCAGAATGCACAGTTACCAGGGTAACAATATCACAGTTTCAAGTTTCATTTCTTGATGAGGCTGGATATGTTTTACAACAGTGTTTTTCATCACCTGAACTGTTGGATTACAAAGACTGATTGTGCTTTCGATTGTCACAAACTACTTTTGCATACACTACTTTCATTTAAGAAGTACCACAGAAATAATGTTACTAATTGTTTGCTTTTTAAAAGAGACACAACAGTAACAAGAAATCCAGGCTTTAGTGCCAACATTTTGCCTCAGAGATATTTTAAATCAAAGAAAAAAAAGTTAAACCTTTCGGCAATGGTGAGGTGACTTCTTATGCTGAACTTCAAGGCTGGTGTTAAATGATAAAATTTGTTGGTACTAAACCTTTTTTTTTTAAAGTAGAGTGAAATCTGGAAAATTCAAATTTTTTTGTCAGAATGGAAGTTTAATATTTCTAATACATCACAAGAAGTAAAAGATTTGGTCCAGTAAATAATGAAGGACTTTCCAACCTTTTCTCAAATGACTGAAATGAGGTATTCCCTTAAGCACTTACTTTGCAAGAGTCTGAACTCAAGTGTAAGAAATGTGATGCTCTGGAATTTTTTAGAATTGCTCTGGACAGCTCCTGAGTTACTGAGGGACCCAGACATGCGCAGAAAAGGAACATTCAAAGGGGACATTTACAGCTTTGCCATCATCCTACAAGAAGTGGTTGCTCGGGGTCCACCATACTGCACATCAGAACTCTCAGCTGAAGGTAGGCAACAGTATATTTTTAAGGCTTCGGATGGAGCACTTAGAAAAAGTCTTGTCAAGCCCCTAGGTTAAAACATTAATATGGAAATACTGTATGAATCTCATGGCCTTTCTCAGTGCCAAAAGCTTGTTTTCAACAAAACATCGATAATAAACATCAAACTGTGTAGTTCCACTCACAGCCTTAGGGCTCTGGGTACCCCTCAAGATGCTTCAGGGCTGACCTCAGTCAGGCCACTGCAGCACCTCCAGTTCCCTGTCCAAACTCTGACTTTTTACCACAGTATGGGTTGAAACCTGATAGCAGAATTTTCCATAGCTTCCCACTGCTTAACTTTTCACTTGACAGCCCATTTTTATGTGCATCATGGGGGTTGAGGTTTTTGAGCTGGATTCCTTGCAAACGTCCTATTTTGTCCACCTGCCCATCTATTTTTCCTTAATTCTTCCCCTTTAAAGAGGTTCTCTCTTCAACAGAGGTTGAAGTGATATATCATTAACCTTTTACTTATATATAAGGTGACTTCTATCAGAAATAGCAAAGAGGTAAGTTCCTTGGGAACTGTTCATTTGTGCAACCCTGTTGTGCATGCATGGAAAGAGTAAAGTCACTGCAGTCTGGGTCAGGTCACAAGCACTTGAACAGGGAGGGAGTGAGAACAATCTAAATTGAGCTAATTTTAGTGACAGCCTGTTCTCAACCTGTTTTAAGCGGGGAAGTCACCAAGTAGGGTATGGCCATTCAGTAACTGCCACTTCAGTGCCTGAAAAAATGGGAGCCTGACCTTGCTGAGTCTGAAGATGCTGCAACAATGCAATGACAATGATGATTAAGATGTATCCCACCCTGTAAATCAGAGCTGGACCTATGATGTAGCCTGTGATGTGATTAGCTCTTGTCCCCTTGCAGAATGTCCAACAAATATGAACACAGTTCAGTCCAGTTTCCTAGCCTGATAAAATGATGGATCTCTATTCATTGTGTCTTAATCCTTAAGGGGCTTTCACTTGTGGTGTGAACTTTAAAACAATCTGGGGAAGGCATTTCCCCTTGGCTGCCTGTCGATTTATTTGGGCCAGGTGCTTCAATTATTTCATTTGGTGGAGACGGGTGGAACGAACTAAAGAGCCTTAAAGTAAACTGTCAACACTGAAAAGCTTTGGCTACTCACAGCAACAGCTGTGGAAATGCAGAGTTCCAGCCAGAGAGAGTGGTTTTCACTCCATTTGACTGCTCTGCACTACACAAAATGAAACTTCCAAATACAATAATTTTGGTGGGTTTTTTTTAGGGACTGACTTCTTAGGGTTTGAAAGCCCAAACCCAGTTCCTTATTAGTCTCATTTCACCTCTAGATAGGGAGCAATTTCCCAGATGTTGTTTTGAACCCAAACTCTCCCCCTTAATATTGTTTGCATTGTCTCCATTCCCATAACCTCCTACGTACTGGTTCCTAGTTAACCATGAAAGGTCAGAGGCTGCTATTCTTCCTGTCTGGGCTCAGCCATTTGACCTCTGCTGTTTTAGAAGACTACCGATCCTAGTGGAGAGAGTCAGAGGGAACTTCATTAAATAAAAGCCTGCAGGCTCACACATCCATCTGTCACACATCCTTTCCCCATCCAACCACCTTATTGCTCATAACCTGGTTCTCCAGGGACAAGAAAGCAGATGAATCTCTTTTAAATCCTTCAAGAGACTCCTGACAGAGTAAGGCAGAAACCTCCAACTTCATTTGACACAGACATTGGGTGCTGAGAAATAACAGTAATGGCTGAAGAAGCAAGCAAGGGAGAGGTGAAAAGTCCTTTGCCCCTATCATAGCCCTCCATCTCACAACATGCTTTCCATTCTCCTCTTTGTCACAGAAATCATAAAGAAAGTGAAGAAGCCCCCTCCTCTGTGCCGCCCAAACATAGCCCCTGAGGTGGCCCCCCTGACATGCCTCCAGGTAATGAAGCAATGCTGGGCTGAAGCCCCTGAAAGACGTCCAACCTTTGAGGAGGTATTTCATAAGGTCAGTGAATACAGCAGAGGGTGTAATTCTTTTGCTTGTACTTGACAGAGAAGTGTTCTGTTGTTTGTTATTTTGTTTTTTTTTTTTTTCTTTAACTGAGTTCTTAAAGAATGAAGAAGTGGAAGAGCCCTAGACTTGTCCTGACCTTGGGGTGGTGAAGCAGCCTGGACACGGGCTTGATGTCTTCACATCTGCAGTATACTTGCACAGAAGGTCTCATGGAGATCAATGATTTGTAAACTATGATAGCACGTTTATATGGTTTGTTTTGTTGTTTGTTTGTTTGTTTGTTTGTTTAAATCTTCTAAAGTGTTTAAAAGGTGAATAAAAGAAAAATTTGCCAAAGACTGTTAAACACAAAGATACGACATTTGGCATAGGAGGTCTCTCACCTCCAGATTGGTGGAGGATGGGAGAACATCCCAGGGAAATATGACTGTACCTGAGCCCAGTTTGAACAGCTTTCCCAGACATCTGTTACTGGCCAGTCTAATGGGCAGGTACTGGCAAAATAAACCCCCTTTCTGATCCAGTAGTGCAGTTCCTATGTCCTTATAAGGTTACAGAATCATAGACCTGTTAAGATTGGAAAAGACCTTCAAGATCATCAAGTCCAATCACCAACCAAGCACCACCACTATGTTTGCCATTAAACCATGTCCTAAAGTGCCACATTCACAAGTTTTTTGAATGCTCCAGGGATGGTGAGTCCACCACTTCCCTGAGCAGTTTGCTACAATGCTTTACAACCCTTTATGTGAAAAAAGAATTTTCTTAATATCCAGTGTAAACCTTCCTCGACACAACTTGAAGCCATTTCCTCAAACCAAGTGTTACACCCCAGTCTAGCTTTACTGGGTGTACACTTAGACTTCAAGAGATTTTGTCCCTGTGAACTCTTGCAACCATCTCTGGTTCTTTGATACTTTGAGTTCATGTCTGGAGAAAAGACTACATTTTCTCTAAGAGACTTTTTTTTTTTTTTTTTTCAGTTTGGTGAGAAAATAGGCCTTTTGGCAAAAAGGGTTTTACAGAGATCACGTGCAACTTCACAAAAGTATTACAACAGGCTACTGGGACTTCCTATAGAGTAGGAAACTTTTGCTACACCCAGCAAACACAAAACCTTATACAACTCAAATGAGAGACTCACAACTTAAGTGAAATACAGAAAATAGGTGTTTAGGTTACCCACAAGAGGAAGAAAAGAGTAAAGGAAGAGAGATTAGGAGAAAAAAGAATAAGAAGAGAAAAATACAGTTACCACTGGAAGGTCACATGTTGACAACTTCAAAAACACCAGGCAAAAGGGAGACCTTACATGTGCCTCTTTATCTACCGTGGCCTCTCTTTCTAGGCAGGACCTTTGGTTCACTGACCACATGAGTGTCTTCCTGGCCAAAGTGAGGGGTTCTGCATCCAGTCAGAGGCTCCAGGGGGTGCAGTGTGGGCAGGCTACCAGGCATGCCCCATTGTTTGACAGCCCAGCCACTTGGGTCCCGGTGCTGCCATGTGTTCTTCATGGGTGCAGCCATGTTGGCTACAGGCCTTACATGGGTCTTCCTGCCATGAGGCTGCAGATCATGTGCCTGCAGACCCAGCCTAGCTCTTTGCCCTCACACACATACTCCCTCGTAAGGTAGTTCTTACCCAATAATTACTGATCTACTGATTTACTTGGTCTGACACCAAGTGAACAAACATCCAGAATTTTTACCATTTGGTTCTATGAAGCTGGGAACAATTTTAGACCTAGTGACTCCATTGTTGAATCTAAGGCAGCTTCAGAAGCCACAAATTATCCAAAGGTTCCAGAGGTTCAACTTCAGGCCAGGAGGAGAAATTACAACTTAATGAAGAATAGAGAATGGAGGTGGCAGTACACACACATGCCAGTGTGCAAAGTTGGTTTTAAGTACATTAACATGTAAGCAAGTTGTAAGTGTTGCTAATACCCTGAATGCAAAAATTTGTAAATTACCTTAAAGATTGGTCATGGGATAAATGGGTTTGCAAATCCATCAGGTTGTAGCCTGATAAGACTCCATAACAACAATATTGGCAACTACTGTAAGGTGATGTAAGGGAACTGTCACTGAAAGTTCATAGATGAGCAACATGCTCCTGGGCAGCTTCCATCACTATTGATGCAAATTCACCTTCTAATTTGCCTTTTTCCTTCACTGTTTAACTCTTCCCATAGATAAAGCCAGTCCTTAGCACTGAACCTTTAAAATAGTGTTTACTTTTTATTCCTCTCCAAACTTAGAGTGCTACAGTGGTGTAATGAGGTGGACAAATAACTCTCCAGTTTTATTTTCCAGTTCAAAACAATCAACAAAGGGAAAAAGACCAATATCATTGACTCAATGCTCAGGATGCTTGAGCAATACTCAAGCAACCTGGAAGACTTAATCAGGGAGCGAACCGAAGAGCTAGAGATTGAAAAACAGAAGACAGAAAAACTACTGTCACAAATGCTTCCCCCGTAAGTACTAGTACTTAAGGTGGTGTAAAAAAACCCAAACCAAACCAAATAACTCATGGCTAGACAGGATAAAAATATTCCCCAGAAGTGAGCAACAATGTACAGCTGACCTCCAATTTTGGCCAGCACCTTCCAATCAAAGTAAGAAACTTTAATCAGTACTTGTTACAGCCAGATAGAGCTTTCTATTTAGTGAAAGATATTCTAAACAAGAAAGACAAACGAGTCTGAGCTCTTGGGCATACAGTAGAAAAGGGTTTGTGCCCTGCCATCTTTGCTGGTGTTGTTATTTCAGATCAGTGGCAGAAGCCCTCAAGACTGGCGGTACTGTGGAACCGGAGTATTTTGACCAGGTTACCATCTACTTCAGTGACATTGTGGGCTTCACATCCATTTCAGCCCTCAGTGAGCCCATTGAAGTAGTTGACCTGCTGAATGACCTTTACACGCTGTTTGATGCTGTTCTTGGAAATCATGATGTTTACAAGGTGAGGAGTAGTTTTATTCTATGTCTCCTTTCCATCTTTTTCATATTTTTTAGTTTATTTTTTTTAATGTAATGGTATTTGCTAGGTGGAGACAATTGGTGACGCCTACATGGTTGCTTCAGGACTACCAAAACGGAATGGGAACAAGCACGCGGCTGAGATAGCCAACATGTCCTTGGACATCCTCAGCTCAGTAGGAACATTCAAAATGAGGCATATGCCAGACATTCCCCTCAGGATACGAATCGGGCTGCACACAGGTAGGCAGCAGCACCCACCTGCAGGAGCAGCACATTTTCAACATGGAAAGAGAGGAAATTGATGTGCAACATCTGCTGCTTCCTGCTGACAGCAGTTCTGCAACGTGTCTTCCATGCAGTCTGCCAAAAAATTTATCCTTAGGTGATGTGTACAGGGGGTAGTTATATTTTTTCTTGTTTTTATGAACTCTAAGTACCTGGCATGCAGAATTGCTAAGAATTGTTGTATTGGGTGTGAGAGGAGGAGGAGAAGGAGTTGCTGTTTTCTTTCTAAAGAAGCAGAAGGCAGATCTTGTTTTGCACAGATCTGGCAGCATTGTACTGTCATGGGAGCGGCCACAAATCCATGTTCCAAAGCAATCCAGCTCTCTGAGCTAGTGAGCTGACAATAGAGTTTGATTAACCCCAGACCTTATTTCTCCTGAGAAAAAAGGCACAAAGAGGGAATTGTCAGCATCATGAAAGCATTGAGGAGGCGCTTGGGGCAGAGGAGAACATGGCTGACACTTTCACTGTACTGGAAAGGACAGAGAATGGGTGTGACCCCCAGTTATGCAGTTCAGCTGCTCTCTGGAGAGTGGTGGCAAGCAAAGCTCATAATCACCTCTCTGAAAAAGCAACAAATGCCACTTGGGCATGGGCTGCCCATGTCCTTTCAACTCCAGTGAAGAGCTCCACATCTGGGAAATTCTGCTGGCCCATGTCCATGGTCCACTTGTGGCAATTCATGGGTAAGGCAAAGAAGACAAGAAGACCAAGGTTTGGTCTGCAGTTTCTCCCCTGCTTTAAATGAATCCTGGAATCTTATCTCTCTACTCTTGACTTCACTGCATGTCCAGGATAACTCAGCTGACTCAGCTGTTTCCATGCCATCCATATCTGGGCGGGAGCTGGACAACTGGGGAGAATCGTGATGAGAGAATAAGCTTTTCCACTGAGGCTGAAGATTTGTTTATTGGTCAGGCTCTTTGGCAGTCAGCCCTGTACTTTGATCTAGATTCCTAAAGTCTGCAGCACCCCTGACAATTGTTGCAGTCTTGGTCAGAACCACTCATTAACTGACACTTGAAAGCCCTGGGAAAGAGCCATTTCAAAGCAAACCTGTGAACCTGTGTAATTAAACAACTAGGTCATAACATCCTCATCACAGGGTGTCTGGTTTCCTCTGAAACTTGTTACTGTGGGAGATTTACCATCAAAAATTTTTGCTAACCTTTTGCTGAAGCTGTCTAGACAAGGGAGAACACACCCAGGCAGTGAAGGCAGTGAGTGAATTAAGTCTCAGATGCTTTCAACACAGAGAAGTCTTTTGGAAATGCTTACGCTGTAGGGTTGGTTTTGAACTAGGAACTTCCTGCGTTAAGTACCTCACCCTAAAAATCTGGCCTCTCCTAGGTTGTGAGCTTCACAAAAATGGCTAGATGATTGCACTGAGTAGGTAATCTGAATTTAGGCACACACATGGAGGTGTTTCCAGGATTTTTAGGGAACCTGCATTAATTTTGAGGACACATAAGTGAGCCCTGGAGAGCTGTTCAGGTGCAGGTGTAGAAAGGCTCTCGTAGCTCAGTTGATCAAGTTGACTTGCCTCCACCGACAACAGTAGAAGTTCGGCTCCCTTTACTTGTACTTCTTAAGATGGAATCAAATCCTCTTCAGTGAGGAGTGTTTCTTCGACAGGAACCATCTTTTTGTGTCCTTTCAATACCTACTACAGAAGGAGCTTCGTTCCTTACTGAGGTTTCTGGCTGCTGCTGTCATGTCATCATCACAAGAAAAAGAGAGGTGATGCTTTGTGAGATACTGTTTTCCCAGGGAAAGCTCTTATTAAAGCATGAATTAAAAAGTCTCCAACAAGACCCTTTTTTATGCATATGTCACATTAGTTAGCATGCACACATTAATGCTTAGATAAGCATTGGCCCAGAAGTCTCAACAGTGCCTTTACAGTTGTGCTATAGAAGTACCTAGAGACTAAAACCTGAAAAAACTTCCTGTGATGGATATAGCTCCTCTCCTGAAAAGCTTGAAACAAATTAGAAAGTACTGATAAGGATGGGAATTAAATTGGAAGAGATTCTGATCAGCAGTGTCTTGTCCAAGGTTCAATGACAGTTGAAAAAAAACAAACCCTTAATCGGGTTCCTGTGA
>NW_020956298.1:195069-196877 GCF_003031625.1 Empidonax traillii | reverse complement strand
GACTAAAACCTGAAAAAACTTCCTGTGATGGATATAGCTCCTCTCCTGAAAAGCTTGAAACAAATTAGAAAGTACTGATAAGGATGGGAATTAAATTGGAAGAGATTCTGATCAGCAGTGTCTTGTCCAAGGTTCAATGACAGTTGAAAAAAAACAAACCCTTAATCGGGTTCCTGTGATCTCCATCAGCCTCCGCATACTGTGTTTGATCTAGACATGCTGTTTAAGCCCTTGTAATATTTTTGGTATGAACATTTTTGGTATTCTTCCTATCTCTTTTTTTTTTCCTAATCTTTAATCTAGCAATGCTTTATCAGGCAAGAGTTAAAATCTGTCTCACTTCTCAGTTTGCATCCTCATAAAGTATATTAAAATCCGGTAACTTTATGCAGCAACAACTTTTCAGAGGTCACAACAATAGGGGTCCTTGCAAAGTTCCCCGTAGCTTTCAGCTATGGAATTTCACTGTCCTTAAGATGTATCTGAAAGAATCAATTTTTGTAAATAAGGCTAAAATCACAGTAAAATTAGATTGTACTAAAACAAGTAACTGATCACTTGTAAATTGGGCTACAATTGTTATTACTACTGTTTTAAAACCAAATGTTTTAACCCACAAAACCTCCAACATTTTAACATACAACCTTATCTGCAGTATCATTTCAGGTACTGTTGATGATGCATGATGTTCACATCTCTTGTAAACTTGCATGGCAAAAGATTTCCTAGATATCAGTTACACTAAATCTTAACTCAGAAGGATCATGACATTGAAAAGGCAAAGGCATGTCTCATAAATGCACCTAATGGAAAATACAGTGTCTCCTGTCTTTTCTCTGCAGGAAACCCCACAACTCCTTACACTGATTTTTCTGTTTGTTTGTTTTTGCGTTTATTTTGCAGGCCTGATATTTTATATTGTGGGCGATGAAATTTAGCATCTTATCTTTCAGAGTGCAGTCTAAACATCAGCTAAGCCAAGTGGATGTCAATTGTCTGTAATGTTTGGCTGTCACACATTTCATCTCTCAGTGTGTGCATGTTCTTGTGAATCCTGCACACATACCTCTCCCTGAGAACTTGGCCCCAATCCTTTGGAAGCTATTTTGGATGTGAATGGATTTTGTACAAAGAATGAGATAAAGGAAAAAAAAACAGGTTTTGGCTAGAAAGGCAAGCTAATGATGTTTTCCTTTCCAAGGAGGGGACACAGGGTGGTCTAGAGTGCTGCCAGCACCTCTGGAATTCCAAGGCTGATTTTTAATCTTGTTTCAGTGGGATACAGGGCATATTATAGGATCCAAACTTTTGTTTTCTCACATGGAAAAAGGTCTTTATAAAGTGAGATTATAGTAATCCTTGAGTTTCCATGAACTCTGGACAAACTTATCCTAGATGATGGTAAACTAAGCTCCTATCACACACGGCCTTCCTCAGGCATAAAACACCAGTGTGTAATCCAGAGCAGTGTTTAATTTTTGATAGGTTATAGCAAGCACTGAGGCCAGTGAGATCTTTAAAAAAACCCTTCTTCTGTATTCCCAAGTGGCTTTTTGGGTGTCAGAGGAGAGGATGAGATTTGTTTGTCAGTGAGCCCCAAGATTTGTGCAGTACCATCGGGGTTACACAGATGATGTGTCTTTCAGGTCCTTGTGTGGCAGGCGTGGTGGGGCTGACTATGCCACGGTACTGCCTCTTCGGAGACACGGTGAACACGGCGTCACGGATGGAGTCCACGGGCCTGCGTGAGTATTTGGGACAGTCCCTGGGGTGGGTGGTTGAACTAACTTCTCAAGAGAGATGAAGAA
>NW_020956298.1:173586-194649 GCF_003031625.1 Empidonax traillii | reverse complement strand
GATGATGTGTCTTTCAGGTCCTTGTGTGGCAGGCGTGGTGGGGCTGACTATGCCACGGTACTGCCTCTTCGGAGACACGGTGAACACGGCGTCACGGATGGAGTCCACGGGCCTGCGTGAGTATTTGGGACAGTCCCTGGGGTGGGTGGTTGAACTAACTTCTCAAGAGAGATGAAGAAATGCACATCTGTAATTATAAGCATTGCAACTGACAAAAGGGCAAGTCAAATGACAAAATTCAAAGCATCCTGAAGGACAGGGCATCAGCTTTGCAATTGTAGGTCAGCCTTTAAGACCCTGCCTCCACGACCCTGCCCTCCAGCTACAGTCCTCTAATTTGAATCCCATCAACCAAAATCAACATGAATCTTGCCCTAGTTTTCTCTGACATAGGTTGGATCTTGCTTTCAGTCAGTGCTGAGAACCCTTACTTCATAGCTGATCTTGCACAGTAAAATAATGCATTTACCTGTCATGAACAGTACAAAGCAAGGGTTGAAGCACACAAGGGCATTGCTTCCATCATACCCTTGGTTGTAGAAAGTCCCACTGAGATGGAGGCAGCAGGAGCACCGCAGATACAAAAGCATTGTTGTACATCAGTAGAAATGCATATAGATAAATAACAAGAGGAAAATTGTAGGTTAGTCTCTCAGGAAATGTAGCTCATAGCTGTGTGGCCTTCCTCTACATACTCCAACTGATGTTCTTCTTTTAGATTATTATGAAAAAAAAATTAATCGGCTCATCCTGCATCTTTCAAGACAGAAGGGAATGTGATTGACACAACTGAAAAAAAGCTCAACAAAAACAAAAAAGAAAAGTATCTTTGAACTTTTCTTTGAAAAAAAAGTTTTAGAAACATTGCCTGGCTTGTTCACACCAGCATAACAATAACAAATTTCAGTGAGTTCCAGCAAGGGCTGTGAAACAAACTGGGGGAGATGGGAATTCAGTAAGGTTCTCCACCCTTGCCCTTTTTTTTTTTTTCACAGACTTAATATTAGCTCTGGGTAGAATCAATTATTGAAAGCCCAGACATATCCACATTTATATGTCTTATAAATCATAGCCGCATTTTTTTTATGTTCCCTTACAAACTCGATCTCTCTGCTCTTCATCCCAACTTTCAAATTATGCTGGGTGTCTGAAGCAGGACAGTTAGTTAATTTTGTTTTCTTTCCCATTCCCTAGTTATTCTGTGGCAATAGATAAAACAGCAATCCAGCTGACAGTGCCACTGGAAAGTTCACTTACTATCTTTTTTGAGCTAGGCTTCTGAAATTAGTGTGTTTGGTATCCATTTCCAGGAAGCCCCCAGTGTGGATCTCCTCTGCCCCTGTGCTTGTTACAGCCCTGCTTTGAAGGATCCATCAGTCAGCATTGAACTCTGTATAGAGGAGCACCATACAGCTACACCAGCTATGCACCTGCATGCTTCGGAGCACTTTTCCTCATCAGTATGAGGCAGTGGGGAATTTGCAGCCCATGTGCAGTATAGTGATTCATCTGTTTTGCTTTCTGTTCCCAGCTTACAGAATTCATGTCAGCCAAAGTACAGTGGATACACTTCGGAGTCTGAATGAAGGCTATGAAATCATACCTAGAGGGAAAACAGAACTGAGGGTAAGAAGCACCAGAGCTGTGTGGAGAGCCTCACAAGGGAGTCTTCTTGTTTAAGAAGTTTACATATTAAGCTCTTGTTTGGCCTCCATCCACCACTCTTCTGCTAAATCCTTCCAAAATCCTCCCTTCCAGTTGTTTCAGTACATGAGATGGTTATTGAAGGACTGCGGGATTGAGCAATCAGCTGTATGTGCTGGATATAAGCATTTATATAGTACTCTATTTAGTCCACCCTTAACAGAAGCTGTTACTTTTCACAGTGTCCCAACAAGACAAGTTAAATAACTCAACCATCATTTCTACCCTTGCACAGTTAGTAGACAGAATTAGGATCTTTACTTGCCTTAAGCATCTAGAATTAAAGCTCTGAATACAGCCTCGGGCCCCTCAACAATCTTTCTTGACAAGTGGAATCATCCCATCTGAGTTCACATGTCTGCAAGTGGAGATCGGAGGTAATTATTCCAGGTTTAGAAAGAAATCTTTACACAGTTAGTGGAGATAAATTGGCACTTTAGAAAATTATTAACCTGACGTACTTTCAGGGTCCAGTTTATGTGAAGATGAATGTTTTCCTCCACTTCTTCAGCCAAGGGTGATTGGCTTTGATATAGATGCCTACAGTTCACCAAATGTATCATACCTCGAAAGCTAAATCATCAGTGGTGGGAGAGGAAGTTATATTCTGATACTCAGTCCAGAAAGAGTTGTAAAATCTCTCAAATAACAATGCTAGTGCTGCCAAATAAGATGATTAGAGATCCTGTAGTTTCCCATTTCTGTTAAACTGTGTTGTTTCAGTGGCCCAGATCAATAGTGGTCATTTGTAAATGACAGTTTCAAAAAGGATAATGAATATCCTGGTTTAGGATAATGAAATTCAAATAATTTTTGAGCTGTTCTGAAGGCCAGCCCAAGATTTCAAGCCATGGTCTGTCTCTGGATATATATGAAGCCAGAGAAACCCAGAGGAAATTACGCATTGAGCAGAGAGCATTCAGAAAGCTGCTCTTTATCTGGATTTTTGGTTTTATTTTAGGGTAAAGGAGTAGAAGACACATATTGGCTGGTTGGGAAAAAAGGCTTTCTGAAACCCTTACCTAAACCTCCTGAATTAAGGCCAGGGTAAGTGTGACTTCATCATTGCTCAGTACATTCAGTAAAAGGTCCTTTTTGGAGTTTGTGGGCTGAATACCTGTCTTTCCATGTTATCTGTTTGCAAAGTCTGTATCATTTCCCTTAGGTGACTTGTATGTTCAGGCATAGTACTGAAACTGAGAAGTGATGTGGTTTCTTCAATTCCTCTCCTTAGTCACAGTTCCCAAGAAGTGACATGGAAACCTGCTGCTTCTCCCCTATACTCCCTTGGAGATAGAGCACCAGGGAGTTCCTTCCTTAATTTCCCTTTGTACTTTGTGTGCATATAGGAGACACACAGGTACAGACCCTTCAGGTCTGTTGTCATCAGTGTATGGGTGACACTCAGATTTTTCTCTCCCTCCATTAGAATTCCTGCAGAAAACACCAACCTCATCCAACATATAAATGTATTTCTTCCCTTTGACTCTAGTAGAAAAATAAGGAGTCTTTGTGTTATAAATTATGGCACCATTAGGTAACAGAAGACTTAATGTTGTTGCCTCCATACAGGTGATGGTGAGTAAAGATTGATCACTCAAAATTCATTAAGTCATTTTCTAGCTTTGCCTTGCCTGACTTTGCAAACAGAGTACTGCCTGTTCAGCTGTTACCTGCTGTATGCCTGGAAAGGATGTTGGGGTCAGGACATAAAAAAACAGGAGTCAGATTTGTTTGATAAGAACAGTGTAGTCACCCACATTAAAAGCAGTCAACTTTGACTCCCTTTATAGTCAATAAAGAGAAATACAAGCTATGGTGTCTGATTTGATTGGCCTGCTTGGACGTCTGTATTAGAAGATGAATTGCCCTTGCGAGGTGCCTCTTTTGTTGACTGTAAAGAGATCCTACAGTGACTACCTCAGAGATAGAGGTCTGACAACAAACAAGGTCTGTCTTAAAGTGACTCTGACTTCTCCTGATCAATCTTGTTCTACATATTATCTCATTTCCTCCTAGTAAAATGAAGACTTCTTTTTTTATCTCTCTCTGCACGCAGTAGTCAACTACTTGGGAGGTTTCATACAGGGCAGTCCCCATGCTCAGAGTCATCCCAGAGCTTTCTTGGAGTAGAGTGGAACTTACAGTATTACAGTATTTGGGGACATTGTTTTAAAATCATTTGGGTTTCAGTCAGGGGGAAAATAAAATTTTACTGAAAGACAATTTTGAAAGACAATATTTCTTAGGCTTGAAGGCATTTTACTATTAATACTTGATGGAAATGAGCTATTGAATAATGTGTGTTGATACCAATGATGCATTATGCACAGGAAATATGAAACTTGGAGGAATTTTGCCATATTAGCAAGGTGGGCTGGCTTACCATGCAACCAAGGAAGCACTTACACTTTTACTTTGAGAGTAGATTCTTCTCATCCTGGTTTTATTATCTAAAAGTCATGATTTACGGGTCTGTTTAGATTCTTTTCATCACTCTCAAAGATCCTGGCCTCTGGTCCTGTGAACCAAAGTCAGATTTATGCAGGGCTGAGCTGTTTCTAAACATGGATTGTAAATAGCAGAAATTGAATAAGGTCCATGCATAAAATAAGAGAAGTTAAAAAAATGTTCCCATATACCCAGGATCACAAGGTCTTGAACATCCATGTGTAACCTCTGTAGAGTCCACCTGTAGCACTGCAGAGAGGGAGGTGATCTTCTGCTCTTGCCCCAAGGTGCAGATCTTCACTGCTCTTTTGCAGTATCTCTGTCCCCATAGATCATCATGCAGCAGTTGAATGAATGTTACAGTAATCAGAGGAAAAAGTAAAATTATACAAAGCAGAATTTGTCCTAGTGAAGTGTCATAATGAAAGTTACACCCTGCAGAAATCATAGGTCAAATCACAGAAAGAAGTAACTGGTTGTTCAAATAAGGCAAATATTTGGAGAACCATCTCATGCATCAGCTGTGCTGTTATCAGATCGGTGTCAGACAGTATGTCCTGCTTTTCCAACCTTATCTTGATGGTTCAGTTCTTGGCACAAAAATGAAGTTGTGTCTCTCTTGTTGGCAAATATGGAGGTTTCAAGTCATGGTCTCATATACTTTCACAAGGATTTCCTAATTTCTAGACTTTTGAGCTGATGGGAGTTGATTGATAGAGAGCCTCTGCTGTTGCTGCTGATGTGTCTAGAAAAGATTTCTACTCAGGCTCCTATTTGAAGTCTTTTACCTGATGCTCTTTTAAATCAGAAATAAAAGAGCTTGTTGGGCAAACAGCAGCAAAAAACTTCTGTTGTCTTTCCATAGCTGGACTCATATAACAGCATCAAAATATTTCCTAGATAAACTTTATATAACATATAACAAGAGCTATCTGGGGAAAGCCAAACATCCTCTGGCTCATACTCACAGACCCGATCACCAAATCTTAGGACAGATGCTTTTTGCTTCACAATCAATCCCTTTTTTTGAATTATTTCTGACCCCCTTAACACAGCAGAAAAATAAAGGAATATTTTGATCATGGCTGTGGCCTAATGATTTTGAGAAAGAAGAATCTTCTCTGAAATCTGATGGGAGAAAGGGAATGAAAGCTGTGACATCTCTCTTTGAACAAGACTGTCTGACTTGTGATATGGTTGCTTCAGCTTTTATTTTTAAACAAGCTCTTTTTGAGCAAGCTGAGGTTTCTGAAGAATTGACAGAAATATAGAGAATTGGTGCTGATAGCAAGAAACCCTAAAGGCAGTATTCAGAAAGGAAGCAAATTCAGGACTTTACAGATTTTCTTCTGCTGGCTTTGGAAGCAAGGTGGTAGGAAGAAAGGACCTTGGAAAAATAACAGCTGTCTCCAAAAAGAGGGCTTTTGCCAGAGGATGGGATGGAGTGTGCAGAACCAGACCTCTTCAGTTGCTCAGCCATTACTGAGGTCAGGAGATGTGGAAGTTCTATTTTTGCACTGGATCTTCCTTCTTGTTATTGAGTTCTGTATGAAAGTCAAGTCATTATCACACAGTTATTTGATACTTGTGTGAGCAAATTTTGGAGGTGGACCTCAATCTCATACTGTGCTTCATCCCTAAATTACCTGGTCAGGTCTTCACCTTCTTTAGGTCACAACCTGCTGCACTATTGTGCAGACACAGGCAGCAACATCCTCCACGCCTCTGTGGGTGAGTCCTGCCAAGTGGATTCAAGGAACAAACCACTCCCACTCACCCTGTGGCTGAATTTTGCTACTGCTTGCATAAACGGTCTGGACACAAAGATTCCTCTTCTCCCTCCAAGAGTCGGGATTTAATCTTATTAAATGTTATTTGCCTCCATCTGATCTGGTCATCTTGCACATCTTTTAAGAGTCAGTGCAGAGAAACAATCATTGCTAGGTGCAGATCTTCTGCTTCACTAGGGGTATCTACCTTGAGATAAACCCCTCCTGTGGCCCAGCAGTGTCAGCTTCCCTCCACTGGCTGAGAAGGGAACACAAGATATTTGGCTCAGATGAAAATACTCTGTTGCAGAGAGACCAATGGCAGGGAGCTAAATCCCACCTGAGCTGTAGATTCCCAGAAGTCATTCCTCACTGAGCCCATCAGGATTATATCTTCCTGGCTTCCCTGTCCTTTGAACCAAGCTTTAAATGCTCCAACACTCAGAAGGAACTTTATAAACAGGGATTAATGTTTCTGAAAAGAAGAAAGATGTTCCCAGAGCTGAGGATTTAGGTAAGGAATAGGAGGACAACTTGACTAGACATTTCCATTTGTAGAACAGAGCTGACAAAAGAGCTGAAACTTGCCTCTGATCTCCCTCAGGAAAGGCTGTTAATTTTATACTAAGCTTTCAGAGACAGCTGGCTATCTCTGGGGACAGTTAAATAGGATTTCCATTAGGAAATGTGCCCATACTTTTGAGAGAAGAGTGCTTCTGAAAGCAACACCCCTGGAAGACCAAAAGGCACTGAGACAGGAACTGAACCAACCAAGGGTGAGGTCTTCTCAGCAGTTTTGTTCTTTTCTTTCCTTTAATTAATGAGGGGAAGGATCAGTGGAATCATTCTCCCAGGATTCATCTTGTCTAATAGATTCTGAAACAGTCATGATAGACATATAGTTTGTGCTCCTCAATCAACAAAGTCATTCACCTTGTCCTGGAAGAAGTGTCTAAGAGTACCAAGAGACCTCTGGACACTTAAAATTTAATTAGTTGACCTCACTTTTTGCAGTAAGTCAAGATGAAGGGATACAAAATGGGAATAAATAAAACCAGAACCAGGACCAATATTTGTTTTCCTTTTTCTCACCAGAAGACACTTACCTTTCACTTGGTCTACATTACAGTCTGTTCTTTATTACAGATGAAACTGAACTGGTTCTTTCTCTAATGGCCTACCTGTTCACTGCAGGTATAGAGCTCATGGGTTACTCCCGGAAGAAATTGCAGAGTTCAAAAGGAGGAAAGCTGAAAAAGCCTTGGCAAAAGGGCCTAGATCTGAGGTAGTAGCTGTAGGACAGTCTCAATGTAGCTTTTCTGCTTAGTGTCTGCTTGCATGTTGTGTGTCTGCACTTTGCTGGTTTTAGTGTCTTTTTTTTCCCCCTTTTTCTTTGTTTTTCTTCCTTTCTATTTTTTTTAATATGTCGTATTATTGCCCTAAAATGTCTCATTCAAAATATGTTCAGAACAGCAGTGAAGCTGTCTAAAGATAGCAGTAGCCTTGTTGGCTACTACCCAACCTTGTTGGGTGATTTCCTAGCAAATTTATGCCCTAGTATCATGTAAATTCCTGAAAGGCATACAGTATTACTGTGTTTACCTGCAGTGTATTATCAGTCCATTGAATGGTGGTATGCACTGTGCCAGGAAGAGACCAGTACATGGTAAACACAGTGATAAAACTGTTCAAGCCTGGAAAAAAATCCAAATTGCCTATTGTTGCTTTCCTGTAATGTATATCGCCTGCCTAGTATAATCCCGTATCTCATGACATGAAATGGGATGCAGCTCTGTTATTCATCATCATGGTATCTACAATTATAAGAAATAATGGATTTAGGATGATTTGGGTGGAATTCAGAAGTTACATGGAGTATTACAGCATAACCTGAGGTGTCTGATCAAGGAGGTGTTACCAGAGCAAGGCTGACATGAAAGCATGCACACCCACACATGCACATGTGTGGTGTCCCCTGAAAATGTGCAGTTAGGTTTTCTTAAATAGCATCCCTAAAAACATTGATAATGCTTCTGGTCATTTTCTCTGAACTAATGTGTATTTAATTTCCACTTTTTTAAAAAAAGGAGAGGTGGATGAAAGCCCAGAGTACCTAGATACAGAATGGTTACAAACCCTTAAGATACACCATATCAGGCTGACAGATTACTATGAAGACTAAAACTCCATCGAATTTTCCCAAGTGGTTAAAACCCAGCAGATAACTTTTGGCTGTGATCCTCCTCCCCCACCACAACTTTCAAAGACTCAGGGTGTGTTACTAGGCTGGTTTATCTCCCTTAAAAGATTTCTAAATTTTGAGGTTCTCCCTATCGAGGACCTGGGCAGAAATTCCTCATTAGAAAAGTAAAAATAAAATAAACAAAAAGTATTTAGGGCACAATCTGCATGGGGCACAGTCTGCAGAGACCTGCAAGAAGCACTACCATATGAGAACACTCACTGCTAAATATAAGCTCCAAGGCACAGAAGACCACTCTACTGATTTACACCTAAAAGTACCAGCTAGTCCTCCAAGGCCAGAGATAACGAGCATCTCTCACTTGGGTTAACCCTGCTTGACAAAATCTGCACATCTACTGATACATAACTGTTTAATACTTATATCACCCACAGGCTGATTAGTAATATATTGTGGAGAAGAGAAGGTCCTCAGTAGCCAGCTTGGCTCAATCCATGGGTAATAGCTGGAAAATCAGTAAGACATTCATACCTGGATCTTTTCAATGGTCCTAGTTCAATCTTTCTTGTGTGCATGAAGCTTTCAATGGAGGCAATTAAGTCCTCAATAGCTACTTATTCCCAACATGCCTGCTTGGTGGTTCAGTGATGTTTCCAGCTAATCTATTTTAGACAGTTGTGGTGAAAGGGAATATGCCACAATAACCTTATTTTTCCTTGATAGCAATAAAGGAACACTTTCCATGGATCTCAGATGTAGTGATCCATAGTGTATTCACTCAGTGTATGATCCTATAAGTTTGGGACTATAAACAGTTGACAGTCCCACAGGGTTCTTGCTGCAGTATGATAGGGATCCCCGTCTTGGAGTAATTATATTTAGAAGTATTCATCTGGTCTGGAATCTAGAGGAAGGTCACAATTGTGCTCCTCATGCTCAAGAATCAAATCCTTTAACCTTGAAAGAGTGGCTGTGGACTCTGCTGTCTTTGGTGGACACCTTATTTCAAAGAGAAGTGATGGTTCTGGATGGATCTTGATTAAAACGTTCATCAAAGCATGAGGAACACCTGAGTGCATCTCCAGTTACCAGAAGATAAATCTCTTGGCTGCATCACTGGTGACTCTAATACTTTGTCCTGTGGTAGGATCTGTGACCTTAACATGTACCTTCCAACCCACTCATGTGAGTGGGATTCAGCATAGAGCACTATGTTTGTAAAGACACTTATGTAAGGCTGTAGATGAAATAGCAGCTGAAGACCGGGTAGGATAAACCATGGCATCTCAAACACTGCTGGATAATATCCTCAGGCAGAGGAATCCTACCCGTAGCATCTTAAAAGGCTTCTGATAAGGAGAAAGGGATTTCTCTCTTTAAATTCAAGACACAGCAGAGAACTGTCCCACAGAGAGGTCAGTGACTCCCTAGGATCTGTGGGTTGGCCTCACTTTGGAGATGAGACTTAGAGTCTGTGCAAGTCATTCAGAATTCATTGTGGAGTTCTGAGGAGTGAGATTTCACTCCCCATGTGATGGGTAGCTGTTGTGTTTAGAGGGGGATCCATGGTGTATGAATCTTAGTACAAACTGTATTGCTCTTTGCTGACCTTTAGGTACATAAGCCTACAGGTGGAGTATTCTGGTATCCTGCATGGGCAAAGTCTGGAATTACCCAGAAATACTGAGGCTCAATTTTTCAAGTTATTTTCTCTCCTTTTTTTTTCTTTTTTTTTTTTTTTCTTCAAGACTTTGACTCTCCTTCTGTTATGTTCTCTCAGGCTATGAACTCAGCTTAGCAACAGGAGATTCTTCAAGATTCTTTCTTGTTCAGGAAATACAGTAAACACCCAAATAATTGCATGTTGGTAGCCAAACCATAGACTAGCAAGGTGCAGCTGACCAGCAGATAAGACCATAGAATCACAGATTCATAGAATGTTTTGGGTTGGAAGGGATGTTTCAAGGCCATTTAGTTCAACTCCTCTCCTGTCCTGTCCTCTCCTCTCCTGTCCTCTCCTTTCCTGTCCTGTCCTGTCCTCTCCTCTTCTGTTTTACAGCCACAACTGGCCAGATGTACTGACTAGGAAACTGAAATCTGTCCTGAGGGACACAAAGAGAACACTATCAAAAGCAACCTTTAAAGAGCTGGGGAGCATGAAGGAGTCTGATACAAGTTTCGAAGAGGATGACATTTGAGAAGAGCGCAGCAAAGAATTAGTAAGATCAGGACTGACACCTTGAAGCCAATCCAGCAGAGCTCACTCTCCATTTAGTTCCCAACCACCCAAAAGCAGTATAATTAATGAAGCCTCTTGGCTCTTGCAGAAGGTGAACTTGAGCAGGCAGATGAATCCTGACCATCTTCTCTTGTGAAACTGGGCACCAGCTCAGAGCTGTTTGTGTGCTTTTTTTTTTGGAGGGGTGTCCATCGGGGAGGAAAACGATGCTAATGATGATGGTGATGATGCTCTTCATGAGCAACTGTCACAAGGATGAACTCAAATATTTTAGCTCAGTCTGCGTGGGAGCACAAACAAGTCTGGCTGCTCTTGGGCCTGGATTTGAACAATAATGCCAAGTGCTAAAATGATTTAACTGTTTTGCATTGAATAATTGTTTTTCTCTTGTTGTAGGAAACTCTAGTTTCATAAAAATCATTGCAATTGAGGAAAAAAATGTTTTGGACAACAAGAAAAAAATATTTTTGCACTCCCACAGGTGGAAATTCTGAAGCAAAATGTTTTATTCCTGTATGTCAATTTAAGCTGAAACATTCTCTTAAATTGACATTTCAGCTGCAAATGCCAATTTAATGCTATTTTCAAACTGAAATGACAGTTTTGAATTGAAACAATTTGGTATGAATCAATATTTATTTCAAATGCCAAAACGAGATTCTGCTCAAAATGTCAAAATATGTCATCTTTGTAAATCCAGATCCAATTGCAAAACATCTTATGCATTTATCCCAAAGCAAGATGAAAACAGAATGCCAAGATATTGCAAAACTGAAATGCAGTTCCATTAGCTGAGTAATACTAATAAAATACACTTCTTTCCTGAAAAAGTGGGGCTGATGGAACAAAGAGCACATCACTAAAGCAGTGCAAGGCCTAAAACACATCATGCTTTTTCCTTCCCAATCTCTAAGTGTTCTCTAAGGCATTTTTCTATAAAGGAAGCCCCCCAGTGGGTAAAAAACTTTCTGTAAAGGGTCAACATTTGGCCTGTAGGCACTTCTCACAGAGCACACTTCAGCAAGGTCAAATAATTTTGGTGTTGGCCTCTTCTTCTGGGTTTTTTATTCCTGTTCAATATCTGGCTTCTAATAAACTTCTGAGAATTATCATGCTCTCTTGTTCAAGGCTGAAGAGAAGAGCAGGTATGTTAATTCAATGAATATTACCACCAGAAGGTGCTCATTGTGGACACCGAGACCTTTCTCAAGCTCAGACTGAACTCTTCTCATCAGAACAACCTAAGCAGACTTTACCATTCAGATAATAAATAAGACTCAACAATCACTTGGCAAACATTCCTTGGATATTGCAAATATCTTTATGGAACAAGATGAGTCAGATATCACAAAGCTGAGGAACATAGTATTTTCTTTACTGTACCAAGTATAAAATGTACACTGTCAAAGCAGGAGCTGTTTGGAGTATAAACATCTGAAAAACAAAAACAGAAGGGAAACGCATTAATGTTATTCAATAATAAGATTTTACTCTATGACACCTGGTTTTGTGAGAGGAGTTTTTGTTTATTTCGTGATGGGAGTAGATATTCAAGGTGGGAGAAGTTGGCCCTTGAATGACATCTGTTAAAAGGCTCATACAAACTTGAGCTGTCAAATAGGGTTAGGAAAGCTTTCACTTTCCACTCTCTGCTCACCCTCTGTTCAAGAATTTATTCAGAAATAAAGTCCTATGGAAGAGACATGGGGCAGGGAATCCTGACACAATATACCTCAGTATACAGTTCCAAGGGGGTACATTATCTGGGTTGGTTTGCACAAATTTTGAGTTTAAAATCAAACGATTTCTCCATAATTCGTGTCTTTTCCATTATTTTCCCATGTAAAAAAACATTTTCCGGTGCTGTCCTGCTACATAGCACAGCGGGTAAATCAACCTGAATGTTCCATCTGAAGATGACTGAAACGAGAGGATTTCAATCCATCCTTCTGTACAGTTTTTTTTATTCAGCCTGTAGTCTTCTAAAATAAACAACATTCTTTGAATTTATTTTAGAGAATAAGATAGTAAATCTGTGGGAAAGGGTAGAAGAGAAGCAAAGTTCTATTAACTGATGACTTTAGTAATCCCAGGATAATTCTTAATTCTCTTTGAAGCCAGTGGTATTTTTTTTTCCTCTTAATTTCAACAGGAAGAGGCCAAGGACTCATCCCTGAATGTGACCATCTCTACTGATAGAAACCCATGAAACATAGTTATATTTTTCTGACATTATTCTGTTTAGATAGATTTAGGTTCACTCATGAGATTTCTTCTTATACTAACTACGATTACTGTATAAGCCTCTAATTTTGTTAGTTTGCTCCTAGTTTGCTCCAGTGTTTGGATGTTGCAGTGAGGAAGATGTGGGCTGGAAGCAGCAAATGTAAATTTTTGTAACTCCACATCAAACTTCTCAGCTGTCTGTTGACAAGGCACTTGGTGGATTCTTGGGTAGTGAAGTGGACACTGTAGAAACCACAATCAACAACAATCTACCACATGATTGCTGGAGGTTTTACCACTGATGTTATAGAGTGAATTTTAACACAGTTGTGCAAACCCACTGAGAACTGTAGATGTATTTATATGCAATAAACACTGTCTGAATATAGTTCATGTTTAATACAATATTTTCAGCAGTCAATTTATAACATGACAATAAAGATCCTTGAAGACCTACCCCTCCACCTGAAAATCTTATTCTAGTTTGTATATTTACCTTCAGCTGACTTCTCAGCTTACTTTTCAGCTCTCTGTGCAGATGAGGCATCTGTGGAGCCCCCTTTTCACATATTTACTTGATTATAAAGTGATTTAGAGGTATATCAGTCAGGGAAAGAAGGTATGAGATGCAGAAGAACCCTGGGAAGACATGGAGGAGCCACAGTGTGGTTGGGTGTCCAAACAGCTGCAAGGGCTGATGTCTGGGAAAATTTCCTATGACAGCAGATATTAATGCAAGGAGGGGGCAATACCATTCCCCACAGCACATTTCTTATTAGAAAATATGAAGATGTTTCTCTGGTTTATGGAACTACAGCAGAGTGAAGGCAGGAGTAGAACTGAAGATGAATAATCCCGGGATAATTCTATAATCCTGTCCTCACACCAGCAAAGAATCCATCAAATAAATGCGTGGGAAACATCACATCAACCTGCTGCTTTCTATCCATGAAAAGGGCATAGTCTGGCAAGGGCCTATGCACAGGCATTCTTAAACCCTCCTTCACCTACACACTCCCATCAGCTGGATGTATCACTGGTGAAGATGGGCTAAGGATTACTTCCTGGGGTAGCCACGTATGCTTTCTTTCCTCTTCAGGCATGCTAGAAAGCCCTACTGTGGCACTCGCTAGGCTCATCTGTGTTTAAAATAATGGTTTGAATCATAAAAAGGAATTATATCATAGAATTGTTTAGGTTGGAAAAGACTCTGAGGTCATCAAGTCCTACCATTAATGCAGCTCTGCCAAGTCCACCCCTAAGCCATGTCTCCAGATGCCACACCTGTATGCCTTTTAAATACCTCCAGGAATGGTGACTCCATCACTTCCCAGTTCCAATACTTGACAATCCTTTCAATGAAGAAATTTTTCCAGTCTATCCAAACCTCCCCTTGTACAACTTGAGGCTGTTTCCTCTTGTCCTATTTTTTTTTTTATCTGGGAGAAGAGACTGATCCCCACATGGATATAGCTTTCTTTTAGGTAGTTGTAGAAAATGATCAAAATAAAAGAACACATGGGCGAAGGCAGAGAAACTGCAGCTCTTCACACACAAACTAAAGCTTTGTGAAATGATGGTTTTAGATAAAGCTTTTACAAATAAAACTCAGCCTGAAGAAGAGCTATAGGATTGCTGTAGAATACAGAGAGCTTGATGTACAGGGAGGTTGTATTAGCACATAGAGTTGAAGCAGATCTCCCAAAATGCACTGAAAGCCATTGCATTAAGGATCATTTCCAGACCCTGGGCGTTTGCGATCCTCTCCTCCAGCCTCCTGCGGCTGCTGGGTGAGCAGCAACACACAGTGCTCCTAGGCCAGCAACTGCTGAAACAAGTGAGCAGGGGAAGCTTTTCTGTATTCATCCCATACCCGGATACTCCTCCAGTCTTCTTGTAATGACCACAGGCGAGAGTTCCCTGAACTGATGAAACCAGGTGCATGTTCTCTGCAGTGTAAGAAGTACCTGATGCTTTTCCTCTGATGCTCGTTACTTTACAGCTGTTTGTATTAAATTTCATTCACCAATTTTTTTTCTCATTCATTAGAGTTTTTCACGATCCTTCCCAAGCCCGACTTCATGCTATTTGCAGATGTTAGCATCCCATGCTTCTCCTTCCTTCCCTGAGCATCCCTAAATTCTGTTAAAAAGCACAGGACCCAGTGGAGGGACTGTGAGGACCACCCACAAAAGTTCTTGTACAACACAACCTGATCATGCAATTCCCTTCTTGGTTTCCTGACTCCACATCAGTCCTGTTCTGCTTCACTCTATCATTGCTTGGTGCGATGCATTCTCCTTTTCTGCACAGGACCTGTTTAGAATAACTTGAAAATGAAGAAAAATGTTATCAGCTGGTTCTCTTTTATTGCCTGCTTTCATTGACACATTACAATTATTTTATTCAAAGGAATTAAATTCTCTTTTTGCCATGAATTGTTCTCAACTTGGGGCTGTCCAGGAGCCAGACTTGATAGCACAGATATCAGGCACAGTTAAAAAACTAACAGATGCTGAAATAAATACACTCATTTTCTCAAATCTAGATTTCTGAAACATGTTCATTAACATATTCAGAGAAGCATAGGAAAAATCAATTCAGGGCCAAGGGCCCATGCTGAAATATGTTATATCCACATAGGCCTGATGCCCAAATGGAAACCACAATACAATGCATGAAATTCCAGTTGGTCTTGAACAGAAGGCATTTATTAAGTGCTGAAGCCTGTTTTTTCTATTGTTGTTAAAATTTGCCAAGTTGCAAATGTTCTGCAGTTTTCAAGTGGAAAATGGTCTGGCTCGTGGACAGTTTGTTTCCCAGACACCTCAGCTGCCCATCTGCTGGGCTATTCCAGTCACCAATTCCAAAGCAACCCTGGAGGCAGATGTCTCAACTCCAATCTCCACATACAATTTCCTCCTTTATTTATTTTTTCATTCAAACACTGGAACTGAAATAGTATTTCAAAATATTGAAATCCTGCAGGAAACCAACTGACCTTTCTCTACACTCACCAGAAAAATATGAGCAGGAAGAGGAGGCAGCAAACAGACTCAGTACAGCTAAAGCTCCAGCCTTGAGGTCTTTTCTCATCAGAAGAAATGCACAGTCCAAACATCACAGAATAATATCTGATGGCAGATGTACTGCAATTAGCTGCTTTAATAACCATGGCTTATCAAATATTTCTTCTGTTGTTGTACCAGAGGTGTTAAATCACGCACTGATAGTCTAGTGCTATAAGAAATTGCTTACATTTCCCCGCATGTGAGCCCTGATTTAGTACATTATTGCTTTAACAGAAAAAGCTAAAAACTATTAATCTGAACAATTCTGATTTTAAAGCAAGGTCAGACTTGGCTCAGAACATGCATTTTTGTGACTCAGGGTTGTTTGCAATAAGAAAGCATCACAGGAGCACAGCATTCTCTGCCAATCCTTGTTTTGAGCTGTCTGTGAAATCTTGGCACCGTGTACCAAGAACACTGTGTTGAAATAAAACTTTTGTTTAACCTACTTGTGTGGGCTCCCTGTGGAGGTGATTGCCTGTACTGCCAAATATGTAACTCTTAGCTCCCCAAACACCATAGAAAGAACAGAGGGAATAACCACAGGTTGTTATCCAAGTAAGGCGCCAAAGTTATTTCTCTCTGTGCCCTCCCACTACCCTAGACTGGCATTATGCAGGGAAAGGTACATCCATGCTGTGGCAGTTATCTTTATGTTGCCCCATATTCTTTATAAGAACTGATTCTGAAAAAACATGTTGCCCTTGATTTTGTACAGCTCATTCGGTTTCAGCAGAGTTTATTCACAGAGAAGAAAAGGACACAAGAAGACCTCACTGGTCTCTCAAGCTGGAACAGTTATTTCAGTATACTTCTATTATTCTTGTTCTGGAATATGCCAACTGAGCTAAATTTTAAAACAAACTCAGGAAAATCTTCAGCCTTAAAAAAAACAGCTACAGCCAATGACAATAATTAACTATTGCTCGCATCTGTAACATTCAAATTCAAGGTACAATTCAGATGTAAGCACTTTATGCTATATAAGTCATTGCATATGTACCTACATACATATGTACAGATATATATATGTGTATACATAAATAGATACATATGCATACAATTATTCAGCAGCCATTCACCACCAGAGGGCAGGCAAAGAATACGAAAGTCAATTGTCCTGTGTGATACTCTACATGTCAGTGAGCAAACTGTTCAGTGGCCAGAAACATATCACCACTGTTTTCTTTGACCATCTCCAATGACTTTCTTATCATAGAATCTTAGAACAGTTTGGGTTAGAAAGGGCATTCAAGGCCATCTAGTCCAGCCCTCCTGCAATGAGCAGGAACATCCGCAGCTAGATCTGGTGACTCAGAGCCCTGTCCATCCTGGTCTTGAATGTTTCCAGGGATGTGTTTGAGCGATCCTACTCTGCACTGGTGCAGCCTCACCTTGAATATTGTGGCAGTTTTGGTCTGCACAATATAAAATAGACATCAGGCTCTTAGAGAGAGTCCAAAGGAGGGCAACAAAGATGGTGAAGGGCCTTGAGGTGAAGCTGTATGAGGAGAAGCTGAGGTCACTTGGTCTGTTCATCCTGGAGAAAAGTAGACTGAGAGGAGACCTCATTGCAGTCTACGGCTTCCTCATGAGGGGAAGAGGAGGAATAGACACCGATTTCTTCTCTGTGTTGAGTGGTGACAGGACCCAAGGGAATGGCCTGAAGTTGTCAGGGAAGTGGTCCCAACACCAAGCATGACAGAGTTCAAGAAGCGTTTGGACAATATTTCCAGGCAGACGATGTGACTCTTGGGGGTGGTCCTGTGCAGGGCTAAGGGTTGGACTTGATGATCCTTGTGGGTCCCTTCCCATACTCTGTGATTCTGTTTGATCAAAGATAGCTCATCTTTTTCACCTATGACACGATTATGGGGTTAGAAATTTTTATGAGAAAAAGGATACCAGGAGTTTACTCAACTCTTCCGTGCTGCTCCCTTCACTACTTCTGTGTGTGCTTGACAGGGAGCAGGTGATACATGTTTGAACATAATTAACTGTGCTTCTGTGTTCCCCATATTTCACCATCCCAGTGCACTAAACCTCCTAGTGCAAGTGTAGCCTGTGCACTGGCTTCAAAGTTTTTTCTGAGCGTATCCCACTTTTGAAATCTAGAAGGGGATGTTCAGGAGCAAATTACATTTTCGGTGTTTGAAAAAAATCAAAGGGATAGATGAGCAGGGTTGTTTCCTTCAGGTTGTTGCCCTACATCTGCTTTCTGTCTCCACTGAAATAACTCCAACATCTCCCTATGTCTCCCAGAGTATCCCCTTCTTCATTATTTGGTTCAGAGGCGTTGTTAGATGGTACAGGTACCTTTCTCTTCCAGAAGTACATTCCACCTAAAGCACTGCACACAGCGACTGCCATGATATATGGTTTTAGCACAGCAAGGACCATGCTCAGGGACTAAGTAGGCATTTATGTATTTTTCCTTCATAAAAAAAAAAAAATCCTAAATACATCACTGGGGGTCGGAGTTAGATTATTCAAGAAAAGCCAACACAGTGTGCAGGAAGCAAAGACATTTTGGAAATAACCCAGAATCCAGCTGTGGAATATAAAAAACCCCATGATTTCAATAAGGGATGACATAGTGGTGGATCAAGGGGCTATGGGAAGGATCAAAGGGTTTAAGGAACATGACAAAAATAGAGCATTTCTAACTCAATTCTTCTCTCCCTATGATTACGAATGCAACCTTCTTTTTTTTCAGCATTTGCCTAAAAAAAAATAAAAGGAGCAAAAGACAGAATAGATCATACTCTCCACTCTAACTGTGGTGAAATCTTTTTCTGCAGGACCTGAAGATTACCTGTATCATAATCAGCCTTGTAGATATGATGCCAGTAATCCCTTCACTATAGCTTCCCTGCAATAATACCCAAAATAAACACAGTAAAGAGATGGAAAGAAGGGAAAACAAAAGGGGAAAATTTATTATTTTAATGGTGGTTGAGAGCCTAAAGTCATTTTTGCAAGTTCTGTTTCAATAGCAGGGACTGAAAATGCTGGAGGGATAGACCAACTTTCCTTTTCATTCTTCCACCCAAGAGAAAACAAAAAGAAGGAAGAAGAATGGATGAAATTTCACAATTTAAATTAAGCAGGAGATTTAGAGATAAACATGATCTTTATCCCCACTATCACAGAAGACAGAGCAAACCATTCTGCAGCTTGTTTGGCACCACCTGATTTATAGATCCTCCTACTATTGCAGTGGTATAGCAGACATGTAGGAAATATTTGTAAGAGAAACCACATCAGTCTCACTTGGTTTGCATTTCAAGATAAACCAGATTTGTCACACGCAGCACAGTTTCCTGAACCTTTTGATAAAGTTCTGGGGTGTTTCAAGCAGAGGCTAGAAGATGTCCCTGGATGTGGCAGTGGAGGGCAGAAAAAGCCCAGAGAGACTTGAAAAATCTGTGTTGGATGCAGGCTCCCTCGAAACAGAGGGCAGGGCAAGTGCAAAGCAGAAGGTTTCTGCCCTTATTTCTGTCTTCTTGAGATGTTCACCTGGCAGCTCTGCTTGCAAGCCATACCTCTAAGTCTCACTGGACAATGGTGCATGTCTGAGGACCACAGGAGTTGGAAAATAAAACCAGAGGACCACGGAGATAGTTTCCCCAACCCCCTCCCCCCCCTGCCCCTCCTGCACCCAATACAAACAAAAATTCCATTTGCTCCATTTAAACCCCTAAAAATTGGGGGGATCTCTGAAACTCCTGTGATATAAGTTTACTTATCTGGGATTTTTGCCCACATGTTTTCCTTGTCTTTTTTTCTCTTACTGCTTCACTGCCATATGCCCCAGCAATCTCCCCATCTGACATTGTTTTGTCCCTAACTTGTTTTTTTGTTATCTTCCATGTTCTCTCAGAAGACTCTGCAGAAGACCTACATCACCAAAGTCAACCCATCTGTATCCTGTGGTGGTACCTGCTCAGGGAGTTTCCACAATATCTTCCACCCCAAGTGACGTACAGCATCCCTCAAGCATTCTATTAATGTCTTGAACATCATTATGTGCATTTTGCTTTCTTGCTCAGTTTTCTGGCACTTTCTGCCCAGATGTCAAGCAGTGCTTGGGGACCCTGTCACCCAAGAGTAACAAGATGAGCTGGGACTGTGGCAACCCTTCAAATCACTGCAGTGTAACATGGACACAGCTAACTTCTCATAGCTAGTCATATCAGGCTGGGTAAGTGTCCCAGAAGAACTGGACATGCATTTTTCACTCCACTTTTTGGGTGAATTTCACAGCTCCTTGGGTTAGTGGTAGCTGATTTGGAGTTAGCTAAGGTATGTCTCCTTTGCAGTTTAAAGTGGAACTGTCTGCATCTTGCAGTGTCAAATGTCTTCAGAGCCAGGTGGACCTGAGGAAGGCTATGGCTGGCATGAAAGGGGACTGAGTCAAACCTCCTAGTCTGGGGAAATGCCAAGAGCAGCAACATCTCTGAGTTCAAATAAAATCACAGTTCCTGAGACCTGCAGGCACCATATGATGAGGCTGAGATGGGACAAGAATCACAGTTGACCTGGTGACAAGGACAACTTCACCATTTTGCTCAGCATCAGCCCCAGGGCAAGCCAAAATCCCAGAACCCGAAGCATCATCACAATCCCAGTAGCAAAATTCCTCAACAACAACAGGAATAGAAAGAGTGGCCAGAACAAAGCTCTTGGACCTCTTTTTCCTCATTTCTTTTTTTAAAAGATCAGGCTGTAATCAGAGCTGGAGGAAATGGAGCATAAATATCAAACTTTGTTTAGTCTGGGGAACTATCATTTATAATTAGAGATGGGCATCTTTTTCACAAGATACAACCTATTTTAATCCTGAGGTGAGCACACGGTCAACCTCTAATCTTCTGCAGATGGTTAAAGCTGCCAGTTCTTCCTGGCTGATTTCATTCCTTTTTTTCTTTTTTTTTTTTTTTCCCTCTTTTTTTTTTTTTTTTTTTTTTTTTTTTTTTTTTTTTTTTTTTTTTTCTTTTTTAGTGTAATTTCTAAAAAAGTAACTGGGCTAACGTCAGTTCAAAATAATGATCCTTATACTGGCAGGGATGACTTGGAGCATCTCAGTAGCTGGGAATTTTGCTTTCTGTTCACGCACTTCTGTTTGTCTCCATGCCAGCCCCACAAACCAAGCCTGTTTCTCTCTCTCATGAAACAGTGGGAATCTTGTGAGACTTGGAAGGGTAGGAGGTGGCCCAGGGTTGACTTTTTGTGACCGGCACTGACCTGTGGCCTTTTTTTCAAAGTGGGATTTGCTGGTTGCCACATCCTCCTGCCCTAGTATGGAGACATGTAGGATTTGTGCATGGCAGGTACCAGCAGAAATTATTGCAGAATTGGTGCTTGTAAGCAGTTCCAGTGGCAAGATCCTACAGGTCT